>NW_017537689.1:1067932-1101596 GCF_001853355.1 Bactrocera latifrons
TAACCCTATATCTGACTCTTTTAGTTTTAGGACTTACAAACAACCGTTATGTAAACAAAACTATAATACTCTCTTTAGCAACTTTGTTGCCAGAGTATAAAAAATGTACCAAATTTTCCATTTTTTGTAAAAGTATCTACCAAAAATCCAATTTTTGAAAAAAGACTGGAGGAAACCCATGTAACCCCTTAAATTAGATTACTTTTACGGGTTTTGAAATTTTTTATAGTGGATGTTTTATCAAAATACAAAAATATTTATTTTGAAAATCGAATCTACAACACATAATTAGCAATGCGTTAAAGTTATCGATATTTATGGGACAATATGTAAAAATATTATCGATATATAATTATAAGTATAATAATTGTTCTTAATTAATTTTGCTACAATGTTAACTATTTAAATGCGAAAAATAAAGCTTTTAACATCTAAAACAAAAAAGAAAGCTATTATTCTCCTTTTTGAGAAACCCGACTACTTAGGCTATTGGGCGCAAGAAAAAAATTGTTTTAAAAGGGATTAGATATATTTCTCTAAATACAGTCATAAACAGACTGCAGATATCTGGTATTAAGTATTAGTAGCACAGTAATCAAGCTCGATAAAAACACACATTGAAAACTGGTTGCATTGAAAGTAGGAAAACTTCAACTCTAATTGAAGCAATGTAATATTTACAGATGAGTCAACTTCTTTTACATTCTTGGATTTATTCAAAGAAGTGTTAAGCACTACGAAAAGCTACTAGAAAGCTTCGCTGCTCATTGATTTTTAAGTTTTGAGGTGCCTTACTGAAAACCTGAACGCCGTTAGAATGATCAGATTGTTTAAAAAGGAACCATTGAAGTGAGTTGAAATGCTTTACGGCAAAAATAAACATGATTGCATACTGCAAGACTGATCCGAGAAGACAATGATGCTTAGAAGCGGACTTTACACTCAATGGAAACAAGAAAATCATATTGTTTCTTTAAATTAGCTATCACAGTCACCAGAAGCATATCAAATAGGAGATGTTTGGGCTTTAAAGCCAAAATACCAAGAAAACATTTAACGTTAACAAAAGATTTCATTCGGATACTTTAACATAGCTGGAGGTTGCTTCCGGAGCGATATGTGGAAAACTTAGTTGCGAGTTGCCAAGGATGCCAGGCTATATCTCCAGCGCGATTGGAGCAAGCATTGAATAAATGAAAGCTATAACAAAAGAATGAATTTTCTGTAATTACAGCATTACAGCAAGCGAACATAAGCTGTTAAATTAGGGCAAGTCTATTTAAAATACCATCCGAGTCATGCTTGCCGTTTACAGAGTACCAAACAGTCAAGTGAAAGTTTGAAAAAAATGGAAATAAACTGTCATTTGGAATATCCGAGTTTTTTAAAACACAAAACTAGTAGAAAATGTCGAGTAAAGATTCAGCAAACCATAAACGCATAAGAAAATTTAGTGATAAGAAATTTTTGGGAATGCTGCTTTAAAAAAAAATGTATGAAATAAATAAATTTGACAATATTAATGACTAATCAAACTGTAGAAACAGTTTTGTCCGAGATTCTTAAGCAGCGTTCTGTACGAAAATAATTTGATTAAGTCAAAAGGTACAATATACCTACTCGAAATCCCAATGAAAAAATAATTATATTTTGTTAAAAGAAATTCGCTTCAAGCAGTTTACTGAAAACTAGACAGGGGCTGGTAATAATTAAAAATAATAAATAGGATTTAATTATCAAAATTACTCTAATTCGAAAACCACAATATTATATAATTTAGGTTAGGTTGGTTTAGATGTAGTCCTTTGTGAAGCCATAGAAAAGAAGAACTCTTGTATTCGATCTTATAAATTAGCAAAACGCTTCGTAGTCAATACAAACTAGCACAGGTGATTAATTTCCATTCCCGCCAGTTCGGTAGGATATCTAAAGGCAGACCTTTCAAGTGTTTAAGTCTTGACCTCCCCAACGCTGTTAAAAGTTCCACTGCTAGGGAGAGGCTAGCCTTACTGAGGGTTAAGAAACGGCCAAGCTATCTAGTATAGAACACAAGAGGATACGGGAGCACAGACCGCTCCCTTCCTACTGCAGTTCTAGGGTGGCTTTCCTTGCTAGCTCATCAGCTATATGATTTCCTGTCATTCTTATCACAAAGACACTAGATGCTGTTGATAGCGAGGTTAGGCACTTCTTGACCAACTCTGAACGAAGTGTTAATGAGTTCAAGGCTAGTATCGCCGCTCTGCTATCTGAATGAATGGTCTCTCTGCTATCTTAATGGCTACAACCTCGGTTTGGAAAACACTGCAATAGTCAGGAAGTCTGAAGCTAAAGTTGATAGAGAGCCTCTGACAGTAAACCTCTCGACCAAGCTTCCCCCCAAGCTCTGACCCATACTAAAGTTGTTTATTTGATTTGAGAAAATATGGTGTAGCTTGAATATCCCTTTGGCTTTGAGATTCACAAGAGAAGCTTAGTTAATTTATATTTAATTTTAGTCTTCTAAAACTATGCAGTCTACTATGTTGATACAGTCTTTTTTTAAGCGGTCACCTAATATGCACCTTAAAATTACAGCTCTGCCAAAAAATGGATAATAGTATTTTTGGGTTATTAACGACTGACAACATAGTACTTTGTACTTTGATCCACAATATGTACTCAAATTTTCTTCTTTTTAAGCAAAACGCTAAAAAGAACTCGGCTACATAAAAACCGTTAGACAACCAACAAATGCTGCACATAGACATTTACGCGCCACAACAGTATCGAATTTCTCAAGCAAATCTAAATTTCGAACGTCAAACCAGAAGTGATTTAGTCGCGGTGAGGGCAGCGAAAAGACTTTAAGGCAGCAGACTATGAAATTAGCAAATTAAGTTGCCACTCAAGGTGCTAACAGCGGCAGATAATACGAGCGTAAACCATAAAATCCGACACAAAAGGCGAGACGCTTTTATCTACGTCAAATCTACGAGTCTGAACGCGCATTGTTTGCCGCAATACTAAACCAAAAACAAAGCAAAACAATAATAAAAACAACAAGTTGCTACGCAGCTTTCAAACGCTCAACTTTTCCAGTTGATGAACGAGTTTCACAAGCGCATTAAAACGGTTGGACTTTTGCAATTAAAGTGTGCGGCTTACAAGCTTAGTTATTTAGAACAGTTATTAAATGGACTTACCAAAATCACATCTAAGTAATATTTGTTGAGCAAGAAAATGTCTTTGCGAATTTTCCACGCGTTACGAAAGGGCTGCGCGAAGCGTTGAAAGAAAGTGGAAGGAAAAGAGAATTTGCAAAAATGCGTTAGAAGTTTGTGATTATTTTAAAGAAATTATAATATTTTTTACTGGAGACGAAATCACAATACGGCACTTAAGACGCAGGACAGGATACAAAAACATATGTTATGGAGGATATGATATGAAGATTTGAATACATAGGCAAATGTATGCGTAAGCCCTAAACAGGATACATAAAGTTTACCACGAAGTTTGTAACGCTCAGAAGGAACATCGGAGACTCTATGAAATACATTCATACGTGATCAGCGTAACGGGCTGGGCCGATTAAGTCATTTTCGCCTGCCTATCCTTTTTTACATACGAGCGATTCCTTCAGTTTTTGAGATATCGATCTGAAGTTATGTGAACGTCTTTTTCTCCACAATAAGCTGCTCATTTGTCGAAATTACGTATATCGGACCATTACAGCACCTAGCTGCCATAAAAACTGAATGATCGCAGTCAAGTTCTTGTATGGAAAACTTTTTTATTTGACAAGCTATCTTGACGAAATTTGGCATGCATAACTCACGAAAGCAACAGTGTAATCTCCGAAGAAATTATTCAGATAGCATTGGTAAAACATATAGCTGCCATATAAATTGAACAATCAAAATCTAGTTCTGGTATGAAAAACTTCTTTATTTGACAGGTTATCTTCACAAATTTGGCATGCATAATTGTCCAAAGCAACAGTATAATCTCCGAAGAAATTGTTTAGATAGGACCAAATAGCACATAGCTGCCATACAAACTTAACGAGCGACTTCCCTTGCATGAAAATCTCGTTTATAAAAGCTTCGGTGGAGTCGAAGTTAACTTTTTTTGTAAGACAGAAGACCCACCAGTAGTTACCAGACCAAGAAGAGGCTTCGGCTTAGCGACGCGAATGTAATTCTCCAAGCTCTGCAGAGTCATTGTCAAAGACAAGCGATCAGCGATAAATGTCGGTACAAACAGAACTTGTGCACTGTTGCAGTATCGACTTATAATATATACATGTGCTATATATACATGTGCTATATATACATGTAGTACGAAGCAAAGTGAAGTGTATGGTCACGTTCTTTGTCAGCCGTTTGAGTACTTCACATTGCCGCTAGCAACGTTGAACTTCCACTTGATGCACATACGGAAGCCGCCAAACAACTACCAATGTTTACAGTACAAGTAGAGGCACTCCAAGCCCCGCAGAGACAAACACATGGCTCAAAACACACATACATGTATATGCACTACAACAACACTACCAATATATGGTCAAGTGATGCGCAGCTTGGCTGTGTAACTGTAGAAAATAATGTTAGAAAAGAACTTGTTGTTTGTGTGTATGTTGTTGTTGTTATTGTCGTTGCTATTGGCGGTGTTTGTTGGCTACCGTCGATATTTTTACATTTGACCCCATTTCCGCGTTCATTTGACACACATTGGCGGCGCTTCGGTTTTGGCTTGTTGCGCTTGTGCACATGGTTTGTTGATTTTGTTCTTGTAGTCAATACAATTATATGTATACACAAGTGGTTTTTTTTGCTCACCATATCTCCACCCATTTGTATAAACCATTTTTAGTTCATTGATCACCTTGTCAACTCACTTCTATTCTTTGGTTTTGTAGGTGACATATTCTTTTTATTGCTTGTGGACGTTGATAGATGTATCACGTTTCTATTGACAGCTTAAACGATAACACGTACACACATATATTCATAACAAGGTAAATGAATGCGAAAATGAGTGGACGAATAACTTATTTATAGTGACAAAAATCGGTTCATATGGGTACATACATATATTGGATGTATGTATGACAAAATTGACATCTATTGCCATTGCTTGATATTTGACGGGAATTAAATTCTTAAATAAAATGAAAAGTTCTGCAAGATGTTTCCCGAGCATATAGTGAGTTTTAAAAAATCTGCACTGCAAAATGAGCAGCTTCTTGAAGAGAAAATGACGATTGCAAAATTTCAAAACGATATCTTAAAAACTGAGGGACTAGATCGTATATATACAGACAGACGGACAGACAGGCGGACACGCCTAAATCGACTCAGCTCAACATACTGGTCATAACTTCGTGGCAAACTTAATATACCCTATTCAGGGTACAACAAAACTAAAACTCGGTAGCAACAGGTTGGAAGAGTATAACAGTCATATTTTAGTTTATATGGCGACTGCTATTGATCTAACAACCCAGCAAGAGCCTGTGATACACTCACTGGGTTAGAGGTTAGAATATCAAGCATTTTTTATCAATTGTTTCAAACAAAAAGCAATTGATATTTTTACCAACTATTTTTTATAATTTTTTTATAAATTGTTTACTCATATTTGAAAAATATACAAAATAAATTTCATGATTTCCCTAATGTTTTCATAAACACTTTTTTTATAAACTTCTCGAAATGTTTTTTTGTTTATCCGATAGTTAGATATTTAAAAAATATTTGTGCCAAATTTCAAGAAAATCTACTCACTAGAACTTGGAATATTCATCCATTATGATCGCTTTGAACAAATAGTTTCGAAAAAACGTTAAAGTTTTGTCGTCCGCACAAACTGCCCCGGCACTGAAACAATAACTTCAAAAATACTTGCTTTTTAAAAAATTCTTTTCGGGAGGTATTTTTGAATATCTAAGCTTTCAAAAAATGATAAGAAAAAAGTGTAGATATGTCGAATTTGTACCGTTTAAATTACTCTACGACAATGGCTGTTGTACAATTTTGTTTTCTTAGATTAAAAATCTATATATAAAAGTATTACTTTTTATAAACTAGAAGTTTAAAATATTCCCTTATTTAATATATTTCTCCAATAATAATGCGTTTGTATGAATTCCGCTCTGGTGTACCAGGCGCTCAAGCCTCTAGACAGTTTATAAAACAAGTTCCTTTGTCTCTCACTAGAAAAGTACGGAATGAAAAATTAAACTATTTTTGTATTTTTTAAAAATAACTGGAAATCACAATTACGATATATTCGAATGTCTAAAAGGTTCAATAACTTTAACTAATGCCCGATAAGACTTTCTTATTTCGACTATCAAATATTGCTAGCATATTTTTAGATCAGGAACTGATATATGAGAGAGCCTATAATATTCCAAGAAACAAAACTAGTGTAGAAAAAAGTCATACCTTGAATCCACCTGAAGCAACTAAAACCTAGATCAACTTCGAATTCAAAATTTAACTGTATGGAAATTGTTTTACAGGTAAAAATAAGCAGTTGTACTGCACAGGTGAGATATACTATATTCATGCTGACCCTTTATTTCTTATTTTTGTGGCACAACGTTAACGCAATATAACGTCCGGAAAAGTTCCACCTTTATTAAAAGTTATGATCTTTCAAAAGTATTTTTCAGAGCAAACTTTTGGTTCGCTCTGCTAATTAAAATTACTTGGTGAATGTTAGTCACATTAAAGCTAGATTTCAAGTGAAATAATATGAAGTCAAGAAGTATTTCAGGCCATATATAAAATTTGCGAAATGTCAATGTGTTATCATTCATCTCATTTAGGGTATCTGGTTCCAGTAATTGAATATTTGATATTGTTGAGCCAATCTGTCAAAGCTTGTGACTCTAAAAAACAGAACTAGAAGAGAGACAGATACGCAATAACAGTAAGAATATAAGTTACACCCAGCTAAATTGTTCCTGGAAGGACATAACCTCAAAAGATTGAAACAAATAATAAACATCTGCAGGGAAAAATGCCTGCTTCTTGTATCAATATGCATACATATGGCCCGGCAAACTTAACAGAGACCTGATATGGCTTAGATCACAGGATATGTGTCAATAACCATTCTAAATATGTTACCAAGGTGTGAAAAACAGTTTTATCAATATATTAGGTGTGCAACAAAGTTAACCCTGTTTCTCCAGCAGTTGTTCCAGCAGTTAATGGTGATCAATCTTGATATATGAAAACATAATAAACTTTAAATATAGAAAAAGCTGCATTTCTCATAATTGTCATATGCGTAAAGTGTCGTGAATGGTTCGATTTCGGTCGCCGATTTCGATATAAATGACCGTAGACGTGTAGAAAGGCCTTAAACCTTCGAAAATGGTGAATTGGAAACGTTTCTCGATGAGAATGTATGTAAAACACAAGAATAGGTTGCTGATAATATTTTATCCAAATTAAATTCGATGCGTGAGATAAAGAAAATGAAATGAAATACATACACATATGTCTAAAACTTCAAATTTTATCGATAATATGTTTATCGATAATTTTACGAGTTATTAGAAAATATCGAATATGGAAGATCACGCGAAATCGAATAATATGTGACAATTATTATAACAGATATTTCATGGATAACACAATTATCGATAATGATACGGGTTATCGGGCAATATCGATATACCATAAAATCAATTATCTCAACACTCAATTAAAAAATGTAGAAATTTAAGTAACACAATACTGTATTCAAGTTTTTAGTTTCGTCTAAAGAAATTACTAAATTCTTTGAAACAGGTATATATGACATACATATACATACAATATATATAACTATATATAGTATGTACTACATTTTGACATGTGAGTCAAAATATAAAAACATAAGCAAGAAAACATAATAGCATACAACTCAAACATGCAAAAGCTACTCTAGAATTATGACTTCAACTTGCATTGTATGCCGCTATTGCAAAAGTATTACAATTCTCTGTGTGGCGTACATATCGACAATGGATCAAAGGGGGAAAGTAGCGCGCGCACTTGGGAAATTGTACGCCTTCTTTGTACTTTTGTCTGTATGTATGTCTTAATACTTCATGAAGCGCAAAGTGGAGTAAGTTATGATATAGTTGACGGCTCTTGTTGCTGCTGTTGTTCATTTTACGGTATTGTGAAGCACGTAACGTCAAACCAGAAATGTCAACCCACTAAGTCAAAACGCTATATAAGTAATAAACAAAAAAATATACCGAGGTGTATGGATGTATCAGACAGCTGCATAAGCGCCACCTTAGTGAACTGCAGAGCTAATATATTGACCAACGAAGCGGACCCTCGAACACTCGAAATGTGTATCAAATGACTAAATACTACGAGTAGCTTGACAAATGATATGATACGGTGTAATATGAAAGAGTAGCGACACCTAAAGACCTACAAAGGCACAAGTTGCTACAAAGTAGGCGGTGGAGAAATATGAGCAAGCCAGAAACATGAATAAATATGACGGGAAAATAAGCTGCGAAGAAATGGTGACATCAAGAAATGAGGTAAAGGTGAATATGTTAAAGAGGCGTTACACGCATTACGAAAGTGACCCAGAAAGTTAATTGAAATATGAGAAAGAAGATATGGTTATGACATCGAGACGTCAAAAGACGTTTTAATTAAATATGCGTTGTGCATCGATTCAAATAGGATCTATTATAAATTGATTGCTTGTAATCTCACCAAAATACATATGTGTTTGTTTTTGTGTAAGCTAATATGTTATGTATGTGTTAACTCTGAAGATATTTTCGGATAATGGAAGAGATAATTCTTATCGGGATTTAAACCAATACCGACACATCGCATGAATCACCACATGACACAGCAAAAATCGGGTTCTGTAAGGAATTCCTTTTTTTTTGAATATTGTCAGAATTTTCGAAAATTTAAGCAGTTACATGGATTTACGGGTCGGTTTTTTTATTGTCTTGACTTGAACGGACTAAAAGCTTCGGAGATACCGACTTGAGGACTTGTGCGCTCGATGCTAGTTAGGCTATGTGTGTATATGTCTTTAAACGCATTTCTCTCGAAACTGTGTTTATGAAGTCAGTTGGTGAGATTGTCGAGAACTACTCAACCGATCTTAGAAATTTTACACAGGTTTTTGAGATACAATTCTGAAAGACTTGGACGAATGATTTTATTTTTTTCGATTGCAACTATTTGAACAAAAAATTCGCGAATTTTTCACTTAATTTTTTTTTTTTTTTTAATGTTTGCCAAAAATTAAATTTTCAGTTTTTTTCCCCCTCATTAAAGTTGTTAGTTCAGGTTTTAACTAAAACAGGCATTTTTCTCTTTAGATGATACTGTAAGGAGTTATTTTGCCAACGCGAGTACATCTTTTTTCCGAGAGCTCACCGGAAATGGCGAGTTGAAAATATTTTTTCCCAAAAATTACATAATTTCTTTGCCAAGTTTTTTACCTGAGGAAGCCCGTGTAACCCCTTAACCCATGTTCGGATGCTCTTATATCAAAAGAAATTTCGTATTTAACACTAAATGTCGAGTATTCTGTATTTGATATCAGTTCAGGAACTATTCGATACGTTTTCTATGAAATTTTTCGTCTAAGTAATGTTATTTCGTAAAACGTTAAAAATCGTATCAAAGCAGGTCAGAAATCAAGTTTTCTTCGATTATCCAAATGTGGTGCACTCCGAATTCCTTCCGACCGCCAAAGAGTCAACAAGAAATACTATTTGAGTGTTATGTGTCGTTTGTTCGAAAGCATTCCTCCACGTAATGCACGGTCGTATACTGAATTGATTCTTAGTGAGTTTTTGCCTAATTTTTAACCAATATCGCGCCGCAATCACCGTATTCACTTCTGGCTATTTAGAAAACTCAGACTAACGCGCCGGGGAACCCGTTTTGAATCAACTGAAGAAATTAAACGTGAATTTCGCAATTTGGGAAATCGACTTTAACAACCATTTCGAGGATTGGAAAAAACGTTGGCACAAGTGTTTTGTGGAAAATAAGGATTGCTTTTAGGGCGCCGACATAGATAATGTAGAATAAATTAGGAATTTTAAAACTATGAACATAGTTTTACTGTTTTTTGCTCATAGTAGCATTATACTTGTCAGGAAATGTTCGAAGGAATGAGATTTTGAGAGTAATTTCGATTTTTTACCACGCTTTACAGTGTAATGAAGTCAACATTTGGTTGAAACACTTCGTTAATAAAACTTTTAATCGAAGTTCAAGCTAAAGATCGTCAACGTAATCAAGGGAATCCAAAATGAATCGCCAATAGTTGAAGTACATTGAATTTTGTAAATGTACATTTTCTAATTATTGAAAACAAATTCCTTTTCAAAAAAATATTCGAAAAAACTCGCCTTTCCTGACTTGCAAGTGGATGTAAACTCTTATTTTCTTTCATTTTCAAACAGCGCTCTTCTCTATAGGGAAGCGGGGAGGAATTTATGTTGCAATAAATATCATTCTCTTCGTCAAAAACTAGAGTTATATTAGATTGTCAAAAAAGTCTTGCGGTATTTTCGTTAGTTGGCGCTGAGAGCGCGTAGTTCTAGTTTTATTCATCGATAAAGGCAAAAATGCATCTCAAGCCGCCAATAAAATTTGTGCAGTCTATGGCCCATATGCAGTTTCCATTTCCACCGCACAACGATGGTTGCAAAGTTTTAGTTCTTGTGTAGAGGTGGTCGAAGATGCGCCACGCTCCGGAAGGAATGTCGTCGAAAATTGCGATAAAATCGCTGAATTGGTCGGAAGAGACTGGCATAGTAGCAGCCGTAGCATCGGTCAAGAGCTGGGCATGAGTCATCAAAAAAAATTTTATGAATAATTGAAAATTCAATAAAAATACCGCAAGAAATACCGCAAGGCTTTTTTGACAACAGTGTTTTACAGTGTTTCATAGTCAAAATAATAATCCAAAAATTATATTGCCTATATAAAATAAATTTATTTTAGATAGTGAAATTGAAAATAGGGTTTTGAAGGTTAGCTTAAAAAAAGAATTGACAAAAAAAAATATTTAAAAAAAAATAACTTAAAAGTTTCTATAAAAGTAAAATAAATAATTTAACAACAACCTGGTTACATCTACAGAGATTACGTCAGCAAAAAACTAAAAATAAGTGAAATAATTTACATAAACCGTTAGAGGCTAGGAGTGAAAGTCCCTGATTTTATTTTAATTTCAACGACAATGCAACATGCAGCTAACACTATGTGGCAGCTTACGAGTAAAAAAAATTATGTTTTTTTTTTCAAAGTAACAACAATAAAAATGATATTGACATATGGACGCGTGCTGCAAAGTAATTTGCCATGGTCGAGCGCATCAAAGGAGTTTTACTTTTCACATATGCATACATACAAACATGTGTATACATTTACATATGCAAGTATTCTATATGTATTAGTTTATGCACATATTTACGTATTAATTACTTGCAATGCTGCTGCAGTTGTTGTTGTTTCGCATAATTCAGACTGTTTTTGCGATATTTAGCCGGCAGCCACAGTAGTGCAGTAGCAGCGGCAGCGGTGGCAAGCGCTTTACCGCTATTGCAGGCACAGGTGAATTATTATCGTAGCATGAGGCATCTTTGCAACAATGCAATTTCCGCATACAAATGTCTATAAAACACAGCGAATTCGCTTCGATGCACCGATCGTCCGCTTGTCCGTTCGTCCGTCCGCCAGTCAGACAGTGCATCGTTGGGTATGTATATTCATTTTTCACATAACACAACCCGTTTCATTGCCGTTACTGTCTGATCTGCTGTTATATACACATAGTTGCTGCCAGATATCGCTTTTAACGTTAATTATTTTGTAATGCGAGTATGGATCGGTGTTTCATAAAGAAAGAAGAAGAGGCAGTAGCAAATAACCGTGCAGTCATGCGTGGCACGAAGCAGAAGTGCGTGCTAAAATGTATTAAAAGCAAACGCAAACGTATTGGCATGGAAGTGTGTGTGTCTGTATTTGTTACCTAAAGTCATTATTGCATGTTGTATTGTCATATAACTTTAGTAGACCAAATAATTAGAGAAAATTTTCTATTAAATAAGTAATAGTAATTAATAGAAGATCGGCCAGATTGGCCAGCAAAGGTGTAACGTCCATTTTCCCCCGGTATAATTAATAGGGTGGTACTTAAATGTAGGATAAACAAGAAAAAATGTTGACTTCGTTTGCACCGAAGTTATAATATTCTACACAATTATTATTATTATTTTTTTTAATAAAATGGCATGAAAAATCTTCATTTTGATTTTAATCAATCAGTTTGATTAAGGGGTTTCCGGGTTTCAAAAATCAATTTTTTTTATTGTCTTGTTAAATTCACAAATACCTGCAGAATATTGTAATAAATTTGCAAGTCGAGACTAGCTAGGCTAAGCACACCGTCTTTAAACCCGTTTTCTCGAAACTCTGTTTTTGAAGTCGGTTGGAAAGATTTCTCGAGAACTACTCAATCGATCTTCATGAAATTTTTCACAGGCCGTTGAGATACAACTCTTAAAGGTTTGGACGAAGGTTTACAACTATTTGAAAAAATAATGTTCTGAAATTTTCACTTAAATTTTATTTTATTTTATTTTTTTTTTTTTAATTTTTGCCAAAAATCCAATTTTCAGTTTTTTTCTTCTTCCAAGTTCTAAATTAAGATTTTAACCAAAGCACGTATTTGCTTCACTTTATATGATCCTATAAGGAGTTATCCTGCCAAGTGAGCCCATTTTTTTTTCTAAATTTTACAGAATTTTTTTTGCTATTGGTGTATGTTTGTAACAATAGAAAATTCTAATAAAATATTTCATTTCTTATATTAGAAAAATTTTTTTTGGAAAAAAGTCTGTTTTTTACCCAAAGAAACCCATGTGACCCCTTAAAGTTATACGCTATAGTGGTCCAATTCGTTCTATGCAAAATTTCCTGGCAATATCTTTACAAATGAAATAGTTCTCCATACAAGAACCTGATTTTAAATAGTTTGTATGGCAAGTATGTATATACTATAGTGGTCCGATATCTGCGGTTGCGACAAGTAAGCAGATTCTTGAGGTCAGTGTGCAAAGTTTCGGATCGATATTCCAAAAACTGAGTAACTAGTTCGCGTATGTGGCTGTATGGATTCAGTTCATCACGCTGAACTTATATATAACTCTATATTTTATACAACCAGCGTTTCCTTCTGGGTCTTAAGAACTTTATGGGAAACTTAATATACCCTGTTCATGGTATAAAAAAACAAAAATAAATCGGATTGGCTGTACGAAATATATTATCCCTAACATGAAAATAATTATTTAGAGTTTAGATCGCAACAGACATGCTTAAGGTTTAAAAGAATAGGAAAAGAATCAAAATTTATGTTACTATGTGGTATACTATAAATATTGAAATCAATTAGATGACAAACTTAGCATAGTCTTCATTAGGGTAATCATTAATCATTCTCGGGCGCAATCGACAATTTTGGGATACATAGAAAATATTTTCCAACGGTGTTTTGCAAAAAAAGGAAAAGGCCCATATTTTAAGAAGAAGAAGAATATGGTCTTTTATTCAGACAATGGACTGGGTCACAAATCACTGAAAGAGAAGAATCGCTGGGAAGAGTATCTTCGACAATGAAGACATCTTCGCCATTGTTGAGGTCTATTTTGACAACAAAGCCAAATCGTGCTACAAAACTAGCAGGAAAAAGTTTCAAAACTCACTATATCACGTGGATAACCCGGAATGGCAGTTATATTAACAACTAAATCAAATTTTGTAAGAACATATAATTTTCTTTAACATAATATTACAGATTAAGGAAATGAGATTGATCTATTCAAAAATCAAAAATCACCCTAATATGCAAGCATTTAATTGTATAAAGATTTTGCAATTTTTTAAAGCCAATTTAATTAATTATTTCTCAAAAAGAAAGTAAAAAAGTAAATTGACCAGCTTAAGCCTCTGCAGTTCTCTTCTCAGAGTTTTTACTTCTTCTTAGCAGTTGTATTATATTAAACTGCTTTTTTGTGGAAAATTTAATTTTAATGGTTTAATTTTTATTGCATTCTTATTTTAATGCTGCACTAAAATTTTTAAACAGGCTGTTCTAGTCGATTAAATCGCCACTTAAACCTGTCGCACTACAATTACTGCTGTCTTTGCCTTCAAGGTCGCATGACAAAGCGCGTGCATAAGGTTGCAGGCATTTCATGGTTGAGGAGAATTTTTTGTTGGCTATGAACCAGATGGCAGTGTGCAGCGGCAGGATACTAATATAAAATATATAATTTTATTTTTAAACGAAGGAAAATTTTTATATAAGTAATAATACCTTGTTGTTATAGCCATTATATATTGAGAGCTTATCCCTTGACTACCACCAAATCTGCATAACTTAAAGTTGTATTTAAGAGGTATAAATGCATCCGATTCTTGTTGGTATTAATATCAAAAAATCATATTCCGATTATAATAGAAAGAAGGATAGCAATAGGGACTTTAAAGCCATAAAAAGTTGTCTATTACCTGGGTGTAATAATATACTAAAGGCTTACTTATTTGGTACAAATCCAACAACCTCCGCAGTGTGTAAAATAACTTTTTAACTTAGCAGGCTGATATACAACATTAGAGGACCGACAATGGATACGGAAAGTTCTAGAGAAAGTGTATAGCACAGTAGGTAGTATTGGCATGATGTACAGTTTCAGGTGAAGCTGTAATGGTAATATGGAGAAACATGCCTATTGACTTATTATCCTTTGAAAGAAATGTATACGTTAAAAAAACATGGAACAAATGCACCCATCACAAAAGAGAAAATAAAGAATGACAAGTTGTCGGATTGGGAAGATGGAGTCATGTGTGGAACAGCTCACGACTTCCGGTCTTAGACCAAGTATCATGTGGGTAGCCAAGGAACATCCGTTTGAAGTCGAGCTAAGGTAAGAATGCGAACCATCCGAGTTGTGCTCAGGGTTTGGGACCCGCCACGTAAAAAACGTCCCCAATGAAAAGGAAACAACAGCCTCGGATGGGAAACCACACTATTGATGACGACCACGGCAAATGTATTAAATATTACAGTATAACTTGGAAGAATGGCAAACTGGTTGGGAGAAGAGACGTCATGGTAGTATATGGGCGACTAGACTAATTAAAAACATAAAAAATTTGGTCCAGCAGGAAACACGACGAGGTAGATTACTATACTCTACAGGTGTTATCCGGACACGTATACTTTAGGAAATATCTACATAAACTGGGATAAGCCGAAGGGCGGGATTAACCATCATTCACAGCAACTGATACACCGGACTGAGTGGGCAATTGAGGAGTAAAGCCCTCTCTCGACGAACAAATACCAAACTCTATAAGTCACTCATTATTCCCGCCCTGCTATATGGTTCAGAGGCTTGGACGATGTCAACATCTGAGGAGTCGACGTTACGAGTTTTCGAGAGTAAGGTTCTGCAAAAGATTTATGGTCCTTTGCGCGTTTGCCACGACGAATATCGCATTCGATGTAACAATGAGCTGTGCGAGATATACGATTACATTGACATAGTTCAGCGAATCAAGAGCCAGCGGCTGCACTGCCTGTGCCAAGTATTCGACACAATACCCGCCGGGGGAAGCAGAGAAAAAGGAAGAACTCCACTTGGTTGAAGAGATCAGGTGGAGAAGGACCTGGCTGCACTTGACATCTCGAATTGGTCGCAAAAAGCGAAAAGAAAAAACGACTGGCGCGCCGTTATTAACTCTGTATACACTATTAAAGATTACTACGGAATAAAAATAAGGACTAAAAACTAATATGAGAGTGAAGTACAGTGATGGCAGGTTTCTTGGTCAATAAGATCGATCTCAAAAAATAATTGTGGGTATAAAATTTATATCAAATCGTTTCAAATTAAAATTGGGAAGGCAAACGACAATAAGACAATCAAGAACAAACGAAAAAGAACAAGTGTGAAAAATACAGTGAAAATCATGGATCAGACATTTTTTAGGTAAAGCAGACCTTTTCAAGATCAGTAACACTGCATAGATAGGAGTAATTTATTCAAACATGTCAAAGTCGATTAATTCGGTTATTTTTCTTGAAAAAATAACAATAACCAGTCGTATATGTATGTATGTAAATGAAGATAAGTATGTATAGTTTTTGATCATCAATTATGAATTGTATGCTACTTCCATGACCTCAAATATTAATTTGCTGACACGTTAGCTTAACAACAATAAAAAAAAACTTCATTTGACTAACAAATATTAAAATTTAAATTTTCGGCACTAGTGTGAGTGTGATTACGTTTGTATTAACAACGCACTCGTCGAATCGGCTGCTCCAACATTCATTTAATAGACGATACAAAAAATTAACTTTTTTAGCACCAAACCAGCAGACGCGTGCAACTCGAAAAACAATTTATGCGCCGCTTATCGAAACCCGGCATGGCAAAACAACAATAACAAATGCAACCGGTCAAGGAATAGCAACCATATTAATGAAAATAAAAAAAAGTTGAAATATTGTAAAGGCGATAAATAAAACTAAATACTGAACCTAAACAGCAAAATGAAGACCAAAACAAGCGCCGGTTCATTAAAAGTGAATTTGACCACAAAAAATTGGGTTGAGAAAATTCGGTCGATGCGCCAAAGAGCTGTGACTTGAGATTGGGTAATATTTTTTTCTTCACTTTTTGCCATGAGTTTCGGCTTTTGTGAATTTCAAATGGCGATTACAAAATAAAGCTGCATAATTAGCATAAGCGCAGCTACCGTAATCACTGACTGGCCTTATGGTAGGTCAAAAACGCCAGAGGCGATGCTGTGTTGAGTGGCGGAGAGCAAAAGTGTGGAAGCGACCTCTACAATGCGCTTATGAGTTGATGTGACATTATGCGATTAGATTTTGTTGTTGAAACTCGAAATTATTATTTTATTATTTGCTTGTGGCTGTGCTTTGAGGCACATCAAAGCCAGACAGATGACAACTCAAGCGTTTAAGTAAGCAAAAATATAACTAAATTTAAGAGCAGTCAACAGCAAAGATTTAAAATGATTTTATCTGCGGCAACACATAACAAAAAAAAAAAGGAAAAAATAAAATCATAAAAAATATTTTTTTACAATTATTTCATTTTGAGCAGTGAAAGTCGTTTAATATTTTTTCCACAAAATAAAATGAAATGGCTTTGTTAGCCAGCAATAGTTGCTTTGTTACAGTATCAGCAATTACTGTTGACATTTCGGAGCGTAGACGCGGATAATTTGACTGCATTTCAATGCTGCGCAACGTTGGTAATGCAAGGAAACACATACATACATACATATATATATAAGCACATACAGACACATGCAGTACATATATGCACATACACGTATCTATTCACCTGCTGCTGCAAGCTCACTGAAGACGCAGCAATTAAACCGCATTTCTCAGCGACTTTATGATTCGCGGACATCTCTTTTTCTGTTACAAGTTATTGCTGTTTTGGTCATCATGTGACTATAATGACGGAAAAGTCGGTAAATACTTGGACAACTGTTCGTTAGCGGGCGATTGTTTTCCGGCAAATTTTGTTTTCTTTCAATTTTCATTTGAAATGTGCGATGAAAGTGAAAGATACTGGTTTGAAATGCAATTTCGTAGAAATCATCAAAATGATGGCACTTGAATATGTGAAAATTGTTGGTGTAATGGCAACAAAAGTAAAATTGTTATAGTTATTATTGTCGTTTTTTTTTTTTAATTTTAATGAAAAATACACATTTTGTACGCAATTTGTTTGAGGGACAAAAGTCAAAAAGCAGGGGTTCCCAACATTTTTTACGTAACAGTGTTCCGGATGAATTGAATACTCCCATAAGTATTGATTTAAAAGTAATAATAAAATTTGTCGAAAGCAGGGGTTCTCAAACTTTTTTTTTCATTTTTTACGTAACAGTGTTCCGGATGAATTGAATACTCCCATAAGACTTGATTTAAAAATAATAACAAAATTTGTCAAAAAATCAGAGGTTTGCAAACGTTTTAAATTCCTATTATGTAAAATGCATGCGTAAATACTGGTTTAAAAATAATTATAAAATTTTTCAAAAAACAGTGGTTGCCAAACTTAAAAAAAAATAAAAAACGTATGTAACAGTGTTCAAGATGAAATTAATACTTACATACGTATTGATTTAAAAATAATAATAATGAAAATTGTCAAAGAGCAGGAGTTCACAAACTTTTTCTTTTAATATTTTTACGTAACAGTGTTCGAGATCAAATGATAATAATTATTGAATTAAAAAATAATAATAAAAGTTGTCAAATAGCAGAGGTTCCCAATTTTTTTTTACGTAACAGTGTTTAAAAATTTATTTAAATATAATATATATTATATATTTATTGAAAATTAATTAATGTAAAAAAATTTAGAAGTGGGGTATATTAGATTCAGTACAGAAGAGCTCATGAAGTTCGAACGCGTGCAAATTGCTTGAAAAAGTCACGTGCAACAATGCGAGCGATTCTTGAATCTTTGACAATTAGTTTATTACAGAGATATTATTGCTCACATGTTCACATGTTCGTCAAAAATTCGTATTGAGTATCTGAGTAATACCGTTTACACATATTTTTACTGTTATGACTATGACTTACTACTGCTTGAAGTAAGGAATGTAAATAAGGCTTTTGAAAGAAAATATGACATCTTAAATCTCTCTAACCAACTTTGTCCTTTATACAGATTATATAAGATTCGACCAGATTCAAATAACGCAATTATTTGTGATTTAAGCCAAATATTGCTAAGTAAATTTATTAGTAATGCTTTAGTCGCAATTTCGACTTTTGACCACTAAAAGCTACGCTATGTTATTACACCACAACTATCCAGATTTCTCTAACCTCAAAAATAACAAAAAATCTTTTAACACCAACAGACAATGCGCATCACTAAAAGTTCTTTATTCTTTCCACATAATTGCGAATATATTTATCCATGCACAGACAACTAAATATAGTTAGCAATGAAATATTTTTTACCAAACTAAACTTCAAAAATCCATCAAGCACTAAAGCTTGTCACATTTTGCCATGCAAATTACTACTTGTCATAGAACTGATTTATTGCAAACCCACATTTGTTCAACTTCAAAGGCATGCAATTGTATTTTTGCACATTCCGAGCCGACGTGCATGACAAAGCAGGTTAAATCGACAATTACAATTTTGACTCACTAAGTGATTCTAAGATGCTTCAATATTATTGTTGAAGAACAATGCCATGGTTTCAAAAAATTCAAAAAATACATACATATGTACGTAAGTACTTATAACTGTGTATGCAAATATATGGTAGAAAATTTTTATATTCAAAAAGGGAAGCGCTGTACGAAAAGAATATTAGTAAATACTAGAATTCTCAAAACGTTTTATGAAATAAGAAAAGGTATAGAAGTCAAGTAAAGAGAACTTGTCTGCTTGCGCCCATATTTTTTTTGAGAGTGTAGAGTTCTCGTAGAGATTTCCACCTCAACTATCGCAACCAGCGTATCGCCATACTCAGCGACAGTCAAGCGGCTCTAAAAGCGATCTCAGCATCTGAGGTTAAATCGCTTTTAATTGAGGAGTGTATAGGAAGGCTGAACCGCCTATCAGTGTCCAACCGGGTACATCTAATCTGACTGCCTGGTAATAAAAGGGGAGCCGGCACAAACCTAGACGGCGGGCTAGTTGGGTCCCACACTCTTAATGAGCTGCTCCGAGCAAGCAGCAGGAATGCACCATGTCAAGCTGCTTCTAGGTGGGTACAAACTCTGAAGGTTTAAAGAAATAATCAACCTCCCTTGTGACAAACTCCGCTTCCTTGTCGCGCTCTATACAGGGCACTGCTGGCTCAGGAAACACTTGGCCAATATGGGCTTAGTCTGTTGCGCAAACTGCCGGTTCTGCGAGTTGGAACAGGAAACCCCAGTACACCTGATTCTGGACTACCCAACAATTTTCTGAAGCAGGCTTAAGACCCCAGGTTCCATTTATGTGGACAGGAAGCACATCACCTTAGTAGCGCCCAGCAGACTTCTTGAATTATTCAGGATGGTGGACTTTGGTGACCATATGTGATATAGGGGAGGGCACAATAAACCTTTGGACAATGATGAGTTTTAGGTGGATACAATAATGACGACAATGAAGTGAAGCAAAGTTTCAGCGAGGTATTAAGGAAACTAAAGAAACGATTCCACAGCGTCTTATGAGTGAGCGTAACTCAATAAAGCTAGATAAGCTTAGGTCAGCCCAATTCAATTTCAAAAGAGCTCGAATATAAAAAGTGATATATTCCGAAAATGACCGATATACACGTCCGACATATATTATCACACATTATTCAGCACTCTATTTTATTCACTTCGCTTTTTGCAAATGAAAATTAGCATAACAAATGAGTAAATGAACACAATGAAATTACTTTGTGGGCAAAATGAACACATTTCTAAAAAAAAAAAATCCTTTAATTTTAACGCTAATTTACTTCACTTTAATTTACGTTCTAATTGAAGAAGTAAACACAAATAAATACAATATTTTTAATGAAAGAAATTACTCAGAAATCAGCGGTGTGTACGCAAGGAAGCATAATGCAAAATATGAAAAATTAGCAAAGCAAAAATAAATATTTTTAAAAATTATTAAAACGAATGAAAGAGTGTAATTGTTGCAAAAACCGGTGACGCGCACACACAAACATTTGTGCGAAAATCTAAGGAGCTACAGCTTCTGACTGCTGTCACTATCAGCAATTATTTTTATGCCAACATGACATTGCAGCTGATTGTTAGCCATGTACTACAGACATAGCGGTACATGGCAATGAGCATGCCGAGATTAATAGTTTTAGATAAGCCTCTTCACATATGCGTCTTCTTATTCTAATTTTATTTTCATAATTCATAATTCGCTTTTAGAGGCAACAAATTTACTTAGAATTCGCGAACAACTTGTAGTGGTTGCCCGGCTTACGCGATTAAGCGCAGCTTCAAAGAACTTTGAACCTCTAAATGCCCGCACACATCTTTTATGTTGTATTTACCGCAATCTTCCGTTCATTTAGAGGTTGTAAAAATTATAATTTTATGTGGCTTTATTTAGAAGCACTGACGCTTTATGCAAATACATACAGATATACATACCTACGGATATATGTATGTATAATAAGCCTATTTATATTCAAACGTGCAGGCCTGTATGATACTTATATATGTATATATGCATATACATACATACATACATATGTATATGTACATGCCCAAATGACTCTTTGAGGCTGTACACAATGTTTGATACACTTTTTATTGTTGAGAAATTCGTTCTACTTTTGGAACGGGTTCAAGAACGTGATAAAAAATGGCGTCATTACTCCAATTTGAACTGATTTAATGTCAAAATTAAAATTGCCACACACATTTTTATCGCAAAATGCATTGAACGTTTCAACTAAGCTTCAAGAAATGCAAACAATATTAAAAAAATATATACTAAATTCTTGAAAACCACAAGCCATAACATAAACTAAAGAGTCAGATTCGCGTCGAAAAGCAAAAAAGAGTGACGAATGCAGTAAGAAAAGATCCCGTGATTCTGGTGCTAAGGACCAGCCAAGCATTATTCACCTCTGGCTTAAGATAAAATTATAAATTAATAAATGAAAGTGAAACACTACACATAAGTAAATAGTACGGCTGACATAGTGGGAAGTACTGTTGTCAGAAATTTGTCGAAGTTAAGACATGGAAACTACAAAAAAACTTAACTCGAGTTTCAAAATGAATGACCGAAAATATTATATGAGTAAAAAAGGTTCTAAGGTAGTTAGTGATAAGGAATACAAGAGTACAATATGCATAAATCGATTTTAGATTTTAGCGACCTTAGCCTAATGAGCTTGCCATATCATCAAATTCATACTATTATATAGCCACTTTTTCCGAAGCACTCAAGCCACAAAGTAGCATACAATTTAAAACTCATAAGTCATGAAAACAGCATTTTTTGGAATTTTTATAATAAAAAAATATTTTTTTTTGTCTTTTCGTTTTGTGGAGGCATTTTTAAGAAAGTAAAAAATAATGAAAATTTACAGAGTTTAATGTACATTACTAATAGATTCATTTTCAAAAATTTTTGATAATCTTTATTACCGGAGCTGGTCTCCAGAAGGACTCCCAAAAAAAGGTATCTGGTGGCGAGAAAGAGTTTTTTTTTGCACAAAATTATGAAAAATATAAAAACCAAAAACCAAAAAATGGCGACTTCCCAGTCGTTTTGGAGTAAAATTAGCACCTTAGTGTTGCTAAAAAAAAACTGTTATTCCTTCGAACAATACCTGACTAATGTATATAACAAGAAAGTTTCTGTCATTGACAGTGAAACCAATGTTTCCAGAAAATAAAATTAAATTTTTGGGAACCGATTACACCAAGTTAGAAAGTTCTCGCAAATACCAGGTATACCGGTATGAAGTGAGAGTTAAAATAAAAATAGGATGGATGGGATGGAAAAAAAGCTTCGAAAATCGTTTCCGATCATCTTATAAGAAGTCCTTCTGACATACAACAACAATATTTCATAGCGACAAATGTACTTACAAGAGTCTAACACGAATTTGATAACACTCTAAGAAACCGAACTAACAAAAAAAGCTAAAACAAAAATAACAAAAAGTCGAACGAGCTAATGTTAGATCTTATCATGAACCAATCAAGTCAAAACAAACTCGTTTTAAAAAAGACATCTACTTTAAAGCAAGAAGCGCCATCCACCACAGAGAAGTCAAAAGAAGAGAACCCGGAAGTGGGTTCTTATATTTTGAATTGTATATAACATTGTGATCTAACTGATATACTACACCTAATAGTTATTTTTTCGCCAGAGAAGTTAACTGGTTGGAGTGTTTCTTGATCTCATATGCATTTTAATAAAAATAATTACTTGATCTTCCATTATATTAGACAGTGCAATGTGTGCTTAATTGTCTAAATATTACCATATTGTAAATTGATCGATCTAGAGCAAAACTACCATTAACAGTACTCAAGGACATTAAGTTGTAGCGAAACGAACGAAAAAAAATATTTGCAAACCCTTTCGACGTACTTTTCACTTTCACTTGGTAAACGAAAACATCAACTAGAAACACGAAATCACTTCCGTTAATCAAATCCCCGTACGAAATGTCCACCTAAGTCAAACGCGAGTCAATAACCGACACACGACCACACAATCGTGAGGAGGTGCGCCGAACCGCCAACGCGGACACGTGCAGCTAAGCTTGCGGCATGCTACAATACAAGCCACAGCGCGGCTTGTTGACATTTTAACATGACTATTTCGCCAATATTATGCGATTACTCTTTTCAATAGACACATATATATAAATGCAGACATACAGTTAAGTGCATTTGCCGGCAAATATTCGAAAGGTCATTTTTCTTGTTTATTGAAAAGCACGAAAATTGCCACAAAGCGCCATGCAAATGCTTAGCAGCCAGCCAAGCAGCAGCTGCCAGCTGTGCGCAAGGTATAACTTCTGCAATTGACGCTGTGCTTGTTGTTATTTGGTGACTGCTGCTGCCATTAACAATTTGCATATGAACTTGAATGGCTTTTCCTTGCACAGTTTTTGCATTCAGCTCATTTGCAGGCAATGGCAAGGCTATGCAAATGCAAGGAAGACGAACAAGAAGAAAAAAACATTGCCGGAAAAAATGTATGCAGAAAACAATACCGCGGGAAAGGCTAAACTTAAGAGCGCGCGCGCACACACACAAAGAGTACTTAATGTGGCATGCAACAATTTGGCAAAGTGGCTGTTTTTGCAGTTGTTTGTTTGCGCTTCGGCTGCGCAATTTCACGCGTCTCCCAACAGCAAACAACAAATGAGCGCGCAAGGCTGGTTTATGTGCGCGGCGCTTGCGCTTGCGATCATGACATTGAATTCGTAGACGGTGTTGACGGCATGACTGTAGCAAATATATGCGCGCTTAAGTGTGTCTGTGCATAGTGCATTGGCCACGCCGAATTGCCAAGTGCAGCGCCGACGTGGCCGCGATAATCATCAGCGCGCTGTCGTTCAAACCGCGTTGCGGCAATTTTTCTCAACAGTTTCATGTTTTGTGTGTTTTTTGCTGCGCGCGCAACATTTCCAATAAATATATGGATAATTGTAGTTGAAGAAAATTTGGCGGTCGCGCGCTTCCCGTTGCTTCGTCCGCGCACAGATTGACAGCATAATTGACACTTTTGCGGCATTAACTGCAAATACGTGCGCGCGAATTTCCTTCCTGCCTCGCCGTCTGGCATCGCCGCGCGCTCGTCTCGGCCGTTAGCACGGCGCTGCTAAATCAAAATTACCGCTGTTGATGAATATTTTTCAGTTTTATGGTCATTTCGCGTACACGATTTGGTAACAAGTTGCTTTTGAAATTTTATTTGCTGCACAGGCGCGCGCTGTGTGGCAGACGGCGCGGCACAGCCACCCAATCATTTCGCCAACTTTGCTCTGCGTATTGGTGCTTTTCATCCACGTTGGTTGGTGCAAAATTGAAAAATCGCCGCCGAAAAGTGGCATGCACCAGCTGTTAAATAATGAAAAATAATTGAGTTCTACGAAAAATCCGATTCCGCGTAAACATGTTTCGCAGCGGCGCGCATTTTAAGTGAAAAAAGGAAGAGTTCACGCCGCGCTGCCTCGCAACTAGTTTTATGTGATAATAACGCAGACAAAAACGTGCATAATGTATATGGATGTATAAAAATTTGTATTAAATCAAGAAACTGCAGCTTAATTCATTTTTTATTTACGTTTCCCCCTCCGCTTTTATATTGAAGCCGATAAACTTGAAATTGAAATTGAAATGGACATCTTTGCGGTGGCAATAACCTTTCGATGGCAAAAATTTAGTATATGCAATAATAAGAGTAGTTTAAAGGAAGTTCCAGTTTTAGAAAGGTATAAATGACATTATACAAATCAAGTTTTAATTTATAATTGCTGCTATGGAGAAGTATATTGGTTAATTTTTTCGAATATAAACTCTATACCGCCTGATCAAATTTCATCCGGACTGACTATTTCACGTACATATATGAATACAAGTTTATATTACCAACTACTAGAAAGACTTCTAGGCAAATGCAAGTATACTAATGCCTCACAAAAACGATTGTACCAATAAATTAAACAAATTTTTATCGCTTCGGTTTGCACGCTGGACCAGTCCAAGTCAAATTTGATATGGTATGGTGATATTAATCAATTTTCGGAAATATGAAAGCAGTTTGTACCAATTTTGAACAAAACTGGAATTAGTTGCCAAATACCTAAATCCAGCTTTAATTATTGTTTCCTATTATTATTGAGTCAAAATATATTCAAGGGATTACCAAGACACTTTCCTCTATCAATGCATTATATATACAATGAATACTAAGTAGCTTTATTATCGTAAATATGTCTACTTGCCAGCGCAGGAACTTTATCGAATATTTCAATAAATCATTCCTAGTACCTAGATGCCGGTAATAATCGATAATAATTGATAAAAATCGTTAACAATCGTATTTTCAAGTAGTTTTAAAGCAAAACAAAGCTTTCTAAAGCAATAGCATCTCAGTTATCACTAAGGAGAATACTCAAAATTAGTGAAGTTCGTACAAAAATCTATCAGAATTGCGTAACATAGTAGAAATAATTTGAACCTTTAATTTCTTGGAAGATGTATTTCAAATTATCGTTAGTATACATACTCGATAATATACTACTAACACTAATTAATCGAAACAGCTATAATAACTTTTACTTAATTTTTCGTAAACTAACTTTTTCTATTTTAAAACTGAAAGGTAAGTATTATTTGGAATACATTAGTCATTAAAATTGCGTCTCAAATTTAGAAGCAAATATGATCTATGTAACTTGTGGTTGTCAATACAATTCTACAATTTCATACCAGAAACTAAAAATTCGGTGACAGAACTTCAATTAATATTCTCTTTCATCCATTAGACGAGTATTCTAGACCTCGATCGATCAGCATATCATAACAACTTCGAACATCACCTTAGTCATCCTAACATTTAAATAGAGATTCAAACAATATTGCTAAAGGGGCCTCTGGAGAAGACATTTAGGAAGAGTTGTCAATGAATTGAACAATTACGGGGAAAAAAATTAAAGAGAATGGCACTCTGGCTATAAAACAGAAAAAATATGAGATAGATGCAAAAAAATGTTGCTTAAGGGTCTCTAGATAAAATATTTAGACAGAGCTTCCGACGAGTTCGTTGTTAGGCTTTGCATTCAACATCTTTTCTTATTTCTGTAAGATTTTAAATTTGAGACAGTCACGTTCTCAAATCTCTCGGATATTTCTTATAGATATCAGCAACATTTGCAACAAAAAATTGAAGAGTCTCGTTCGTTCTCTGGTTAAAAATTACATGCTAAAAATACACACTGAACAATAAAACCATATAGGAAATCATAACTTTTTCGAAACTTGTCGAATACTTTTCCTTCCATACTACTGATGTGTAGTTATATAAAAAAGTTTTAAAGAAATATTTCATATCTCTCATCGAAATCTAGATTTTTTGAAAGTGGTATGAACTACCATAAATCAACGATAATATTTAAGTTCTATCTAGTATCTCTTCAAATAGTATCAAAACTCAAACAATCAAGGCTTGATCTCTACTCCCATAACAATAACAATGAATGAAGATGAAATAAGAAGATGAATGAAATAAGATATTTTTCTAAGATGTCCACGACGACCAACTCTCACCAACCTTTTCATATCACTATCTCTGTTCACTCACCTTTTGCGACTCTTTGTTTGAAGCTTTTGCTAATGAAATCATCAAATCTGTATGTAAAGGGTCGACGCATTGCCAAGCTGATCTCTGCAACATTTTCTTCGGACTGAATCAATTTCATAACTGCACATAACAAGCAAAGGTTAATTGCCAAATCAAAAATAAGTACATAAGTCATAAGTCGAATTCGCGCAGCAGAAACTTCAATTAGCCAAGCTTCACTTAGACAGTTAGTACTGTGTAATTATGAGCAGTACCTATTTGATCACACTTCGCTGGCGCTGCCTGGGTGGCAAAGCGCGCAACAATACTGGCATCTTGTGCAAATGGAGTGTGCTGGTCGCGCTACTGTTTACACACATACATACATACATACATATATGGAGATATACATATGTTTGTTTATGCGTGCACACGCATAAATTCGGTTTGCGTTGCATACAATTGCACACAACTCGATATTAAACCAAAGGTTTCCACTTGACCTTTAACTAAATATTCAATGAACATTTGCGCACTTACCACAGATACATATACATACACACATACGATGTATGTGGTAATTTCTTATTTATTATTATATATATTGCTTCCATTGCATATATGAGCATGTACTTATGTGCGTATGTAAAATGTGATTGCCTGATCTTTTGTAACTGCTTAGAAAATGTGATCGCAGAAGAAGTAAACAAACTCTGTAATAATCATGAGTGTGAGGCAGCTTTAGGGTGTTCAGTTTTTAAAAGATCAAATATAAGTTCAATTTTATCATTATGCGATTGTTATTTTTTTATATGCAGTTGACATTTAGCTGCGGTCTGGTTGTAATTGGATATTTATTAGTCATTTTGGTGCTTAATAGCAAAGACTATTTACAAAGAGCTAGTTCGGTAGACAAATTTGTTTACCATTAGCTCCCTAAAACATGTTTTTTTTTAATGTTAATTTGAAGTAAAAGCAAAAAACTAATGCAAAGAATAATAAGTATCACTGTTAAAAGAATTAGCCGGACTTTAGAATGTTAAACTCGAGTTTGTGGTGCACCTTTGATGCACTTTATAAAATTTCCTATTATACTAAAATTTTAACAAATTATCAGGGATGCATCATCTGATGAAAAATGACCCGGACTAAAGAAAATTTAACGGTTTTGCTTACAATTTTGTGTTTTTAATGGAATCACGACGAAAATATGGCAGAAGTTTTTCTGGTGGTCTACTTAATCAAACAAATATTTAAGTGGTCCAGAGAAGGTCGTGAAGTCATCAAAAATTTGCCTTATCGGTTTACATGGGCTTACGGGTTTCAAAAAATCGTTTTTATGTTGTCTTATTAAATTCTCTAGAATATTGTCGTAAATTTACCAGTTGATCCGAGTAATAGTTTCGGAGATATAGCCCTGAGAACTTATGCGCCCGATGCTAGCTAGGCTAAGTGCGCCGTCTTTAAATGGTTTTTTCTTGAAACTCTGCTTTTAAAGTCGGTTGGCAAGATTTCTCGACCGATCTTCATGAAATTTTACACTGGCCCTAGAGATACAATTCTTAAAAACTTGGACGACTTCGATTCGAACTATTTGAGAAAAAAATTTCGCGGAAGGCGATTTTGTACCCGAGGAAACCCATGTAACCCCCTATGCGAGTCGTCTAGAGAAAATATATTTGGAACTCGTCGTATGGGCATAGAATCTCACCATCTCTAATGGATCGAAATAATTTGGTTAATGTTTTGAGTATGAATTGAGTCAATGCTCTAGCACCGTACCAAAAGATCTGAATCTTTTGCAACAAATGAGTCGAATAAATGACGAAAAGAGTTGCTAGATAACGTAGCTGAGGACACTACATTCATGATAAATGGATTTATGAAAATATCGCCGAGACTGTCGAACAAAGCATCGAGTGGTGCCTCAAAAATTAGCATTAACCAAGGAAAAAAAATTTTTATTTTACTATTTAATCAAAATGGTATTTCCGAACATTCCACACGCACTTTCAAAATTACTCCGAAAGTATTTAATTAAAATATTATGCTATATAGGATAGTGAATATTGAGTAAAAAATAGTCAAAAACACAAATATTGGTTTCGAAGTGTTTAAAATTTTAAATATAAATACTTATTTATAAAATATTTGAAACAATGGTAGAAAGATTACTATAGGGAAGAGTTCTACTAGAGAACATAGCAAGTATACTTTTAAACCTGTACTAATAAAACCTAATGAAAAAAACTGTGAGCCACTCTGTACCAATTTGGATAACAACTGTACTGCAGTTGATGTCCAGCCCATCGAAGTTAAAATAATTTTTTGCTATTTCATTAACTGTATAAACTACAAATAACCTCGCACCAAGAGCAGAAAACGAAACAGGAAGTATTTAGATTGCACTCAAAAAAGAATATTGACGGTACACTAATATATCTCCATACCCCTTACATTCTTCAAACTCTTAAAAATTGTAGGTCTTTAAATAACCCTTATGTTAATACTCGTATAACTTGCCACGAACTTTAAAAACAAACAACAAACTAAATGCTTGACAAAAACCAAAACAAGCAAACTATTTTATCAATTTCGCAAATTGTGACGTCACTTTCTTCAAGTTTATACGCTACTTGAGACTCACTACTTAGTCACCTTGCGTAAGTATCAAGCAACACCTTCGGTTTATTGGAATATTTATTGCTTCACTTTTGTTTACACTCGATAAGAAGTGTGTATCAACAAGATAGAAAGCAAATAAACACTGCAGCGGAACCAGATACTCACAGTCCTTCAACACCCCCAACCATAAAAGTGCGTCCATAGAGTTATCGCAAATGAAAGTGATAAGAAATTATATTTTATTTTTGACTTTGTCTTTGTTTTTTTTTTTTTTTACTTTGTAGAGGCTTTATCATATTTGCACTTGTTAACCAATAGATTTCCCAGAATATTACCCGAGGAAGATTGGCACAAATTGCATTAATCATTCGCGAAATTCCAGAAAAGTAATTAGATTGTTTTTGTTCGTTAAGAAATATTGAAATAAATGAATATTTAATATGAAAATAGTATCACGATCATATAACATTGTGATACTATATACTACAGCATGAAATTTCGTTTAAGAATGCAACATTATGGAAATTTGTATAATGAAAGTTAGGAGTGAGGTTAGATTAAAAAATCACTGTGAATATGTTTTGGAACTTCAACAGGGATAATTCATTTTAATTTAAATGATAACCACTTAACGGGATTTTTTCCCCAAGTCCATGTAAAAGTCTTATTTATGGTACTAAGAACATGCTATGCTAAAACCAGTTCTTCCCGTCTTGAACGCATTAAGAGTATGAGAATGTCCACAACCAAGTTGTTTTAGTTAGCGATTTGATCAACCTTCGAGACCACACTTTTGTTCTTCGAGGGACGTGTGTTTTTTCTTAAGATCACAAGCATTGAATACATCATTGAATTTAGAATTTTAGAATTAATTAATCTCTTGTCTAACTTATAGTTAGAACTGAAGCAAACAGATGGACAAGTTACCTCTACATTAAACTATTTCGACAATGATTTGATCTCTGTGGTCGGAACAGTTAAGTGACAGTTTTAAGGCGTTATATACTATATAGTTAAAAATTTTCAAAAGTCGATGTTTTTTATTTTATTTTCTTAAGAATACACACTGAAAGTTTCATATCATTCCGGTGAAGTTAAAGGAGGAATCTAATCCTGAAACAGTTTTTACACAACCATCATTCAAAAAGCGTATTTTTGAGAAGAAAAATTTGGCAACTCTACGTATCAAAGTCTCGACAGACACAAACACACATATTTTTACAGGAAAAAGCATTTAAACCTCTGGATAAAATAAACACTTACAATTACTGATCAAGCTCTTTTAAGAAATGTCTGAAAAAGTCACAAAGAAGTTATTTCTTAAAAAAGACTTTTTTAATCAGAAATGAGCACAGTTTTACCATAAGAAATCTCGCCTAATGACATCACAACCGCTTAATATACAATTCGAATTATTTCTGAAAAAGCATGGAAAGCAAAAACTCTCAGAAATTCGTAATGTGCATTTCGGTGTAACTTCTAGCAAGGCTTTCCATTCTTTACAAGCATGAAAATCACTTGCGATGCAACTCATGCACTCTTATTCTGACTTTTTTTTCTATTTTTTATTTATTTATTTTTGAACAGCTTGAGACAGGCTTTTCAGCCAAAGTACATATGTTACACTTTCTACAACATACTTTTTTCTATCTGGTATATTCATGAGTACTTTCATATGCATATAAGTGCTTTGGTAAAATCAGTGAATGTTCTTTCCACCCGAAATGCTGCAAGTATTCGTACATTTATGGTATAGACGGTCAGCAATTGTAAGCGCACCTGCTTGGCGATCTTCTGGAAAGTGATTGTACGTAGTCTAATTTGTTTCACATGCCGGTCACGAATTTTATGTCACGATGTGACTGAACAAGAGAGCAGCAAAATATGCTCGCATATAATTTTAAGAGTAAAGATGGCATGAAATAGCGCTAAGAGTGAGTTGTGGCTGAAGAAAGCTGCCAGATATGATTTTAATTTTTTTTTTTTCTGTTTTTCAAATATAAAATTATAATAACTTAAGAAAATTCAATTTAATTCGAATAAAAACAATAAAACAACATTCAAAAAGTTAGAAAACACTCCATTAAATAATACAAGCTTCTACATCGCTTGAAAGTAAGTCAGCTGAGTCTCTAACACGCCGACTCCTAGTAGTTCCCACCATCTTCAGTCAGCTTCAGCACTTAGCAAACATATGTACAACTAAAACACAGTAGTTGGTTCAAAAAAAAAATTTTTTTTGTTAATTTTTACTTTGGTAGTACTTGCGCGCCCGTACGTGACTCGGTGGTTTATGCGACTTTCTTTTCTTTTCGACTCAGTGTTTACTCATTTCACTGTTTGGCTGTCGGCCTTTTCACCACAGTTATTGGGGCTGCCGCCGCACTTTGTTGTGCAGTTTTGTTCAAATTTAAATTTCTTTACAATTTCCATTGTCGCTAATGGCGATGCGGCCAAGTATTCTTTCGAAGCAAAGACAAAAAACAATGCGAAAAAAGGCAAAACAACAAGGGTCTACTGCCCAATCTATTGCGATTGCCGCGCTTCAATTGTTGCTTTGACGTTCGCCGAATTGATCGATTATTCACGATCATGAATTGAATTTTTGTTGTAGAAAGCTTCAATTAAAATGAGAAATGCAATGTACCTGAAGTAAAAAGCATTCATACACTTTCTAATCTAGATTACGTTGACGCTCAAATTGATTATTAATGCCCGCGTGTACTTTGAAAATTGCAAGAAAGGAAGTCCAATGGTTCTGAAAGCATACGAGGGTGGGATTTTAGGTATGTGATGCGAAGGAGATATGAGAGTTTTGGTAGTATCAACCCGATTTTATCTATTTCTCAAATACAACATACTAAAAGAGTATTCCCAGGGTTTCACTAAGGTACCATACAATCATCATAAGAAAAGTCAGCCGATGTTCGAAAATCCTGATATTGGTGATATAGGATGTATGTCAAGTTTTCGGCCTATGTTTGCCTATTCTAGGCACAAGATACACTGATATGAGTAAAACACGCTCTCCCATTTTCATTGAGATAACTGACATATTGCGGTATGAAGTAACCCGGATGTTAGAAAAACTTTATATTAGCTATAAGGGAGCTCAAAAAGTATTGACCCGATTGAACCTATTTTTGATACACAGAAATACTATATTCAGCAATATACTCTTTGAATTTTACACCGACCCATATTTTCGATCAAAATTGAACTATAGATACGGGTCCATATATTCGGTACCTAGCGGCTTAAACAGTTTTGGTTGGATTTGGCCAATTTTTGGTCATAAGGTGGTGTAACTTAAAGGAATTATTAGAGCGAAATTGTATCCCGTTATATCAATTGCTTCCTGATTTGTATACTGGAAAGTGAAAGAATCAAATGGAATTTAAATTTGTGCTATATGGAAAGTAGATATGGTTGTAATCCGATTTCGCCCTGTGGAATGGGAATGTGGAAAGAACGCCTCCGACTAATTTTAGTCGAAATCGGGCGGGCAGGTCGCGAGATATGGAATTTCACCTGCCAAGTCCATCGATCAATTTTTACTCCGACTCATTCGCAGGTGTGAAATAGCATATCTATTAGTATTATAGTCATTAACTTATCGCACTTTTAGTAGTTTTTAACAGTACCGTTGTATGGGAAGTGGAATCCGATTTCATTCATTTATATGGTGTCGATAGGGGTGCTAAATCTACTTGACGTGAGCGAATTTAGTTATTATAGCTTAAGAGGTTTAGAAGATATATGGACATTAAACCAAATAGAGGCCGTGACCACCAGCACTTTTTCAAAATTGTTAATTCACAGGTGCCTACTGCGCCAAATAAAGGTTCTATATCTTAATTTAGTGCTTAATTATGGTCTTTTATATGGTACTTGTATATATTTTATATGGCCACCTCAGTGTAGTCGACAGACAGCATTCATGATTCACATTCTTGAACAACACTGTTTAAAGTAGTAGACCACAATATTTTGAGATACAGTGGACCAATAAAGTTTACATACACCCTTTATTCTTAACTAAAACATGTTCGCACATACATTTTCTAGTCTCATTCGACTGATTTTTTTTGCTAAATACATAAATACACATTCGTGCATTGTGATGCATTAT
>NW_017537689.1:1102561-1106394 GCF_001853355.1 Bactrocera latifrons
TATTGAACATATCTGGGACTTATTAGAAAAGCGTATACGAAAACATAGAATTTCATCCAAAGAGTCCCTAAAAGCTGCCTTATCGACTGAGTGGGCCAAARTCACCGAAAATGATACCAGAAATTTAGTAAAAATTATGCCACGACGTCTACAAGCAGCTATTACAGCAAAAGGAGGGCCAACAAAACACTAACTTTTGTATTTAGTGTTAGTTTAAATAATGTACGTAAACTTTATTGATACGAATTAAGCTCATTTTAAGTTTTTGTACCTGTATTTTTTTCATTTGTGTAAAGATAAAAATTTTGATAAGCCAATATATATGCTAAATATACATATTTTGAAATAGATACAAAAAAACGACAATAAACATTAATTTTAAAACCAAAAAATGTGTTGTAATTTAATAAAACTAGGTGTATGTAAATTTTATTGGTCCACTGTATATGTATGAAATGTTGAATGAAGTCCTGAATATGCATTTGAATGATAATAAAAATTATAGTAAAATCTCAAACTAAAACACTCTCCAAAGTGTATTTTTCCCAGAAAAAATCAATTAGCTATTACTATATGATCACGCCTTCAAATATATAGTTATCGCGGCGACCTTAATAAATCATAATAATATCAACTAATCAGGCTTGTCAACAATAGAAGATATCTAATACCAATTAATTAAATGGTGGAACAAAAATTGGTGACTCACAATTCTACGAAAAGTACAACAATAAAATATTTGCGATTCGTATCAGCATCAGAACAAAGGAAATAAGTAAAGCAGATAAGAGAAAATATCAGATACTAAATATTGGAAAAATAATAAAAGTTGCTTTATAGCTGAGACAGCTTAGTATTAGATTTTTTTGAATATACATAGAACAATATTAATCAAAGGGAAATAAAGTTTCAACAAGGCAACCGGTATTTTTTGTATATTAAGAGACTTATTTGTACATTCTGACATTAAGAAATTGCTGCCTACATTTGGGCATTTTGCATATTTTATCCAAGTCTCACACCACATACACCGATAAAATTACCGGTTGCTAGAATTAATCACATATGAAAATATATAAAAATTTTTCATTATCGATGAGCTATCCACTTAATGGCTGCAGGCAGGCATTAGCCACATTCGAAAATAGTAAAAAAATTTCCCACTCCATTAACTCATTTCTCAGAATACCATGTAAGAATATTGCTTTTCTTTACTCTCTTAGCTTTTTTATTTGTTTCTACTACTATTTTTAGTTTTCTATTCTCTGCTCAAACGTTAATATCTAAATGGTAATGACTGGCGAACGTGCTGTGTTAATAGCTTTCCAGTATTTGGCTTCTAAGTCCATTTAGTGGTAACACGTTTCCCGGTCAGCCAGCCAACGCAGCTAACCGCTTCCCATGCAGAGCGAAGGGAGAAAATGCGATGACCAGCATATAGTAATGATTTTTTTACTCTCAAGTGGCCATGCTTAATGCATTTGAAAGCAAAATAAAAATTTGGAAGTAAATTGTAAACAAAATTCGAAAACATTTCTGCTGGTAGGGAGGATTTAAATTCATTTGGAAATAAATAGTGAAGAGAGAGTGCTTGTAAGTAATTAAAAATATATTCAAAAATAGGAATGGTTGTGTGTAGCTATACAACCGGCTAAGGCTAAAAGCCAACAACAGCTAATGTATGTTTTTTACTTTCATAATGGCTTTGTTTAGTATATTTTTGGCACTATTATTTCTATATAACCGCTAATACAATTTGTAAAGACTAAAGTCGCCTTATATTTCGCTGGTCATTCTAAACAGCTTCGCATTGAAAAGTGAAGTGATTGTCTGCAGAAACTCATAAATATAGTTCATGTTCTACATTGTGGTCTGTTTTTAGCATTTTTGGCATTTCTGTTATTGTTCAAATATCGCTGCTAGACACAAAACAAAGGCGCTGAAAAAAAAAAAATTAAAAATAAAAATAGAAATAAGAAATTGTGGCAAAAAAAAAACAAAAAAAGAAAAAACCTGCCAATATTGAGTAAAAGTGAGTTGAATTGGTAGCTGAGAAGCTATTATGAATTGATCGCTATTTCGCTATTTCAACACAAATATTCATAAAGTTACACTTAAAAATATGTAATGGCATTTAACAGTTAGGCGGCAAGTTGCTTTCAGCCAAGTTCATTAGCCCTGTCATCCATAATGACAACATATTACACACGTTCATCGTCACGCAGCGATCGCTATGATTGCTGATCGCTACTCGCCAGTGGCTATCGGTCATCATAGCGTGCAACAAGCAGTCGCGCCGCCGTGACACTACATAAGTATATGCATGTATGGGTGAGAGCGTGTTATAAGTTTTTTGTTTAATAATTACTGTGCTGCCACATATGACCAGCAAATCCAATTACAAAATAGTTTTAACATAATGTTGATCCAGTGTTTATTAATTTTTTGTAAAAAAGATAGGAAAAATTTTGCCCCAGTGCAGCGATTTTTTCAAGCGCTTTTGGCTGTTTGTTGTCTATAAGACTTTAATTGCTGCCTAGAGGCTGTATTCGGTTGTTGCTTTTGCTCTTTTTGTTAAATGACAGCAGCGGAGTGTAGGCAACTCCAAGCGCATTTGCTGTGAAAAAGCTTATAAGCTCTTGAAGTGGCGCTGAAGTGCAAGTTAATTCATTTGTAGAGATTAGTTGACGATTACAAGCACAATTTTTTTTTAATAGTATATACATGTACGAAGGTATATACATATGCAAGTGTATATGAACATGTTTAGGCAGCGAGAAGGTATTTCAGTATTTCATCTAAGGAATGTCGTGATGTATCAGATAGTAATTTTTAGAACACTATATGCAAAATTGAGAAAGGAAGCGAAAATTTATTCGATAAAAATATGAGTGAAAGCCTTACACACCCTAAGATGTTGTCATACGAGAAAATTCTACAAATTATTTTACTTAAAAGAAAGTTTTTTAAAAATGTTTCAACCCTTTTCCTTGACGTTGTCTATGTGTTCCGGCAGTTCAAGTAGAAACTAAAAGAAAGGATAATGAAACTATAATACCCCTCACAAATGAAAAAAAATGATTTTGACCGGCCAGTTTGTATGACATATATTATATTGTGATCTGTTCTGGAGCGGCATCGATACACTACAGTATGTATCAACCATATTTTAAATATATCTTCAAAAATTTACGACCATTAAAGATATCAACGAAATAGTCTTGATTTTTGCTTAGATGCAAAACATAATGCAAAAATATATGATCCAAATGACGAACTAAGCTTTAATAAAAACTATTAACGGTTGAAAAAAGTTGAAATTTAAATAAAAATGATAATATAAAAGAAATAGAAATTAGCTGTGCAAAAGATGGCCTCGTATCAATGGAGGAAAATATAATAAATAAAATCCACAATCAAAGCAACGACATAATTAACTCACTAACGAACAAAAAATCAAATAAAAAAGAACAAAACAAAAAATCAAATAACAAAAAGGCCAAAACACAAAAAAAACAAAACAAAAGTCAAATACAAATAACGAAACAAAAAAGTAAAAAAAAAAATAAGAACACTGACAATTTTTTTATTTCCTATGAAAAAAGAATAGTAATGAATAAAATTAAATAAAAACGGCAACGCTTATCAGACGCCGAAATAGGCGAAAATGAAAAAAACTAACTCGCGTTTGCAGGGTGAAAAAAGATCGCTGCTATTAATTACAATTTTAAAAGCTAATTTTTATATTGAAGCTATATAGTTATAGTAAATATAGCATAAATAGGCTTAGTATATAACTAATTGCAATGATAAATTATATATAAATATATTTT
>NW_017537689.1:1108064-1114970 GCF_001853355.1 Bactrocera latifrons
TTTTGATTTTTTCATATCACTTTTCATAAATATTATATTATTAATTATTTATCCAATCTATATTTTGCTATTTGCATGCGCGTTCAATTTACTTTCTTCTCATATGAAAAGTTTAATATGCTTTTATAAACAGGTGGGTGCATGTTTGTGCATGCACTTCAGCACATTTCGCATGTTTCTACTCGTGCACTGTGCACTCTGAGCCCCTGCGCTGCCGACAACTGTCTGCACAATACGAAGGCAGCCACCTGTAGATTCATCTGTAAAATGTGTGTTTGTGTGTGAACGTACCCACACATATGCATGGGATTTACGCCGCATTTATCGCTACTTCTACTCTTTTTTTTAATGTAATTCTTTCTAAAGCTGAGCTGCTCACAAAAGTCAGCTACCAACTGTTGCTATCTACACAATTGTATGCATCACTTTTGCCTTTGTTGTTGTTATAGTGATTTCCACCCATAGCTGATGGGTTTGGTGTGACGTGAATTGATGTGTTGCGCGTTTGTGGGGTGGCTCTGACGTTTAGTAGCTGCCGGCTTAATACCACACATGACTACATGCAACAAATAAATGTATGTATGTATGTAGTATGTTTATGAACAACAACAACAATGATCGCAATTAAGCCAATATCATCATTATTTCGCATAGAATTTTCATTGCCTGCGACGCAGGTGCGCGGCGCTTGGGCGAGTGTTGGCTGCTACAAATGTAATGTTTAGTGATTATTATGAGTTTTTTCGATTTGTGTGCGCGCAAATATAGAAATGTGTTGTTGTATGTAAGCTTTAGCTGCGCACTGTGAACAAGTGTGTGAAATAAGCTATGAACCTTTCGATATGTGCTTATGGTCTCGTATATACTTTAGTATTTATGCACGTATGTCCATATGCATGAACATGTTTTATAGTTGTTGTCGTATACTATGTTGCTGTGAGCATTGCTTCAGTGTTTTAGTTTTTGTTAGCGTGTAATTACAAGCAATTTAGGCAAAATTGACTTTGACTGAAATGGCCCGAAGCCCAAACAGTAATACAAGTGTGGTAGCGTAAGCAGAAAACAACAAAAAATTAAAAAAAAAAAAAGAATTGTAACCTAATTTTTTAATACGTGACTTTTCCTAATACTGCTTTTAAATTAACACTTCTTTAGACTGTATTCTTAACTAAGCGCAAATTGAGAATTAATTTCACAGTCAGCGCGGCTCTCGCTGCTTTACAGTGCTTTTATATAAATAAAAAAAATGTATTTTTAACTTTTTGTTTGCTTAAAAGTATTATTGACACTTCATCATTGCTGTATAAATTTTATTTATTTTCAGCGAGGAACACACGCACACACATTCAGCGCAACAAATAACACGCCCTTCTTTATTAGTTAGCCGCGTCGCACTTGTTTGTTATTGTTATTATCATTGCGACTTTCGTTGCTTTTATTGTTTAACGCAATTTCACTTGTTGCATTTTGTTTTTGCAATTTTGTTATTTCAACATTTCACACACACACTCACTTACACGGCGGTGTTTTTCTTACACCAATTATTGCCGTTTCAAAAAACTTCGCTTCACTTTTATTTCCTTATTAATAAAAATTTTCTCATTTTCTAACACTTCAACACCAACTTGTTGTTTAATTATAATTTTTTTGTTTCCTCTCTGCTTTTTCTTAGACAAAAGGCACAGTTTCACAGCAAATTTTGCACTTTACTCTCACGAAAACGATTTTTTATAGCAACCGAAATTTAATTCAATGTTTGGTTTTTGCCAATATTTTCTATTATTTGTATATATTTTATTATTTCTTTTTAATTTTTATTATTTCTTTTTAATTTTTAATTATTTATCAATTTTATTACCGTTTTCGTCGTCTACGGACGCTGCAGCTAAACAAACGAAGCGTTCGCATTGAGAATACGCGGCGTATTAACAACACGAAGTGACTCCGCAATGAACTCGAACTTGATGACGCCGTTTGGGAGTCGCGGCGCACATGTTCGATGGGTTTATCAAACAAACAACTGGGTTTGTCGTACAACTTGTTTGATGGGGATATATAATATTATATGTATGTGGACTAAAAATATTTTTAGCTAGAAGATAATAAATAATAACAAAAGCTAACTTAAGATCGTTGAGTTGAAAGATTGGACTGGGAATATTTATATATTTTTACTTATAAACTATTAAAAAATAATCAAAACTTATTAAAAGTAAGAATATAAAGACAAATTTACAAGCGATCGCGGTAAGGACTCCACATTAGCTCTCAAACAACGGTGTTTACATTTTTCTTGCGTTGCAATCAATAAGAAATCTCGTTTTAAATGGCGAGATACATTAAAATTTTATTGATGTTCTCAATTGAATCAATAATAATGATTCAATTATTCAATTGTTTGTGATATTAACTGTCAATTTTATGATCGAAATGACTTCATTTGTGATTCCTCAAAGTTTTGTTGGTTTCTCTATGATATAAGCAATAAAATATGTTGTTTGCTGTACGCCATACGCGCTAATATTCATTGGTGTTGTTGTGGGAAACATTTTGCTTTATTATTTGTTAAAATTTTCAAATATTTTTGTCTACAAAATGTCCCTAGCAAACCGAAGAAAAACGTGCTTGGCTTTGAGGAACAAATTCAATGAAAGCGTTGGACCAAAAATTGACTCCGAGATTTTGAGGAATTTATCTTTGAAAATGCGTTTATATAAATTATACAAATATAATCTTTTTTAATATTGTTTTTTATTTTGTTCAATATAATATTCTGTCGTATCCACAATCCGCGATTCGGTTTCCAAAATATTTAAATATGGGCAGTCTATTAACACTTCGTACTAAAAATCGAACAGTCGACTATCTAGCATACTCCTCCCCCAGCGGGAAGGGGGTAGAATTTGCTCGTGGTAAGCTATGCCTGAGAGGCGGATGTCTCGAAATCTCAGGATAGTATTGTCAGAAATACCACTATAATACTCAGCTGGATTGATATTATAGACTTCGAATGAGATTCCTTCTAATGAAAAGACATTTGAAGTTTAAGCTGCAAATGTCACCAGCCAGCTGTGGTTTAAACCTAAAGGCTGGTAGAATTGAAAATAGAGTTCAGTGTAGAGTTGTATTGCGGCCGGGAGCCAGACCCACAGACGGCAGAGGTTTTGGGTCGGCCGTGAACCCCACCAATGTGTAAAAGGTGTCCCTTCCACCTGACCAATTGGAATCGAATTTTATTGATGAATGCCCTTTCTCAGTCTTCATGTGTTCTATAATAAGGTATTCCACAATTCAAATTCAAAATGACAACATAAAGGAGATAACGAATCAAGGTTGTTATATTGCTGAAGTATTTACTTTCTTTATATTAATTTGCAGATAGCTCTGCATTCGTGCCTATTTTTTATTCAAACTGAAAACCACTTAGACCGCAAATAAATATATGGCAAGGCAAATACTAGAGAGCAAATATTTGCTAAGTGGCAGAAATAGCGCCTGCTACGATGTAGCTGGGATCAAAGGCATTAACTGGCGAATGGCAATCTGCAACCACGTGCAAGCCAGTAAAGATGATGTATGTATGTATTATAGTAGTATTTCTGAAGTTGCAGACGGGAGACATACTTATACAAGTATTTACTCATAAACACAGGGTATGAGAGAATTTAGATGCAGAAACATAGAAATAGAATATAAAGCAAATTATAAAATAGAAATAAAATGTTTAAAATAAATATTGAAACAAGTGAGGGAAAGTTAAGTTTGAATGAAACTAAACTATTACTAGTTGTAAGTGACTTCTTTTCTAAGTTTAAGTTCTGATAGATATATAAATGGTAAAAGTAGAATCAGGAAGCGAAATTATCACATTTGATATTCAAGAGCTTAGCTTTCCTACATTTTGGTTAAGAATATCTGCCTTTTTATATCATATATTGGCGAAGAGAATATAATGACCAATTCCTCCCATACTTGGTGAATCGCAAAATTGACATTGAAAAATGTTTTCTTCACAAAGAGGTTGTTGTCGCGCTATATAGTTCTATTTTTACATTAGGCTTTAAGGGACATACTTAGTGTGAAGTATAAAAAAAAATGAAATTAAATCGAGAATTTATATTTTAAAACTATTATTCCTAGATATTATTCCAAAAATTTTTTTATTGAAAAATTCGAAATCCAGATCGTTCCCTAGAGGACTATGTATATACTCTTACAGAATACTCAGAATTTACAGAAAAAAATCGATAGAAGGTGGTTAATTGACTTCGAATTAGCACTCAAAAAATTGGAAAAATATAGCAGATGAGCTGAAAGTTCGTAGGGTGTTATACATATGTATAAACTGGCACTACTAATATAAATTACACATGATTTATTTTTAGTCAATACCTATATTTATAAGATACCTGTAAAAATTTGACGGCTTTCGAACTATTAGACATGAGATATATTGTACAATTTTGGATAAAGCAAAGCTTATAAACTGTTATCGACGAAAATATCAAAAATATCTCCCAAATTATTTCGAATGACCGTAACAGGAAGTTGCCCGAGAGTGCTGAGACTCTAAAGATATCAAAGGAACGTATTGAATATATTGTAAATTAATATTAGGGTATGCGAAAGCTCTGTGCAAAATGGATGTCGCACGAACTCACAGTCGATCAAGAACAAAAACAAATTGATGATTGCTAGGAGTATTTAAACCACTCTAATCGTAATAAACCCGAGATTTTGCATCGATATGTGGCAATGGATGAAACGAGGGTTCATATTTTCACGTCGGACAGTAAGCAGAGTGGACTGCACGTGATGAAAAAACCCCAAAAATGTAGAAAGACGAAAAAGCCGGCTGACAAGGCTAAGACATCAGTATTTTTGGAAGTTATGTGATATAATTTTCAACGACTATCATGAAAAGGGAAAACCATTATCAGTAACTGTTACATTGCGTTATTGGAGCGTTTGAAGGATAAAATGCAAAAAAACGCTGTTTCATAAAGATGACGCACCAAAATGCACAAATCAGTAAATAAGATTTCAAAATTTCATAAATTGCGCTTCAAATTACTTTCGCATCCTCCATATTCTCTAGATCTGCCCACCAGTGACGTTTTATTTCTAGCTCTCAGGCCTCAAGATAATGCTCGCCGAAGGAAATATAGCATTAATCGATATATTCGATGCATCGCCTACGAATTTTATAAAAAAAAAATGTATTTTCTACGTTAGCCTTCGAACGAACTTTTCCGCCTTTAAGGATAATCTGATTGAACTAAGAAACTTATTGCGGATTTTTTAATCCAAAATTTTTGGAATAATATCCAAGTTTTAAGATTTAAAAAACTTCTTAAATTCTTAATCTCAACATCTTGCATAAAAAGTTATATTTTCAACTTTCCAAGATGTTTAGGATTAAAAATAGTAAATTGAAATTTTAAAATTTTAATTAATTAAATCTTGGTTCTATTTTTCAACTCGGCATACGGGATTAAAAACTTTAATTTAATTTAAAATTTTCGAGATTACAAAATAAAAAAAGTTTTAATCCAAATGTTAATGCGTTTATTTTTTAATGCAGGGTCGCAATTACATACCCGATTTTTGCGTGAACTTTGGAAGGCCAATAGACAAAAAAATTTGGGTAAAATTCTATTTTTTAACGCTTTGATATTGTCAATTTTTGATATTTTTCGACCGTAGGTCTTTTAGGTTACATCCACGGCGAAAGATCGGAATCTCTACAGCAAATGGAGGAATTTTTTTTCAGCGCATTAAGGATCGCAGATATTTCTTCAAAAATTATCTGTGTGTACATAAAATATGTATAAATAAACCCTAAAATTTTAAAACAAAAATAATGTTTTTCCCCCCAAAAATTGTCTTTTTTAAGCTGTCGCACGACGTGCGCCCTTTAATGTTTGAGATAGAAATATATAAAATAAAATGATATTTACAAAAGTAAAATTTAATTGTTAATTTTAAAACAAAAGAAAAAAATATTATAAAAACATCTAAAACTTTTTTTTTTACATAAAATCTAAAAATTTTTTAAGTGAATACAAACACAGCTTTGAATCTCCTTCGAGTAGTATATTTTTTATTTTACGCGCATTTTAGCGAAAACTTTCGCCATTTCTACATTACAATACAACTTTTGGTTTGCGTTAAGTCATTAATTTGTTTACTTTGTTTTGCTTATTGCATAGAAATTAACTTACTTAAATGTTTAAATTAAATGTAAAATACACACATACACGTAATAACGGGATTATACAGGTAGTGTTGTACAGTTAATTGCAAGTGCGCCTTAAATGGAGGAAAAATATCGCATTTATGCTGGTGGCACACTGATACCAAAACGGAGGTGTGAGCTTAACAGCTTAAGACTAACGGTAATTGTGTGTCAGTGTTTCAGAAACTAATATGCATATTTAAGGAATATGTACAACAACAAATTATGGTTGCTTTGGCGTTGCAATTGCAGAAATTAGTTATAGAAATCACACCAGCCAACATTCAACATAACGGTATGTAATTATTTTATTTATTAATTTTCGAATAATTAAATCGTTAAGCGTTGTTGAAAGCACGCAAAAGATTATTTTGATTTACGAATCAATAGAAAAAACTTTTATAAATAATTTAGTGGGATTTTATAACTAAGTCCAGGAATTGCACATTAAAAAGAGTGCAAAACGGAGTGATTTATGCAAAGCGTGTACTGTTAGACCATTAGCAATTAAATTGTGTCGAAGCATAAGTAGTTCCTTATAGTTTAAGATAACTAGTTGTCATACATTTTTGTGGATTTGCACATGGTTAGGGGTGTACTTAAATGCATGGTAAATAATTAATATTATTTTTTTATTTTTTTTTTTTTAATTTGATAAAAATTTAAGT
>NW_017537689.1:1116041-1120128 GCF_001853355.1 Bactrocera latifrons
GGTAAATATTAACGAATAAAAAAACTTTAATTAAAACAATTACTATTAAACTAAAATTTAAAAAAGTAAAAATAAAATTAGAACACTCCTAGTATGAACATTAATTAGTTGCTATTCATGAGAGTACATTGCATTTTGCATAACATTTAGAAATTTTTTAGCTTTCTTGCATTTTTGTTACTTTGCTTTAAGTAATATATTTGTTTGCTTGTGGAAATGTGCGTCAATACGATTTGCTCCTCTGGCTGTGAAAAACGTGAGCAATAATTTCTTCTTTTGCGGAATTTTATAATATTTTTGCATTGTTTGAATTTAATTTTTTTGTTTGTATGATTTTTTTCTATATAAGCGACACAAAAAGTAGAGTGCTTTGAGGAATGTTTGCAACTTTCTTAAGTGTGGAAAAAGCTTATGTGTTCTTAACAATTCTTGGTTTTATAACATAGAATTAATAGTGAATTTGTAGAATTGTAGAAATGCTGCAAGACTTTTTTATAACAAATGTGATTTTAGCAATTTTAGACGAAGAATGATTATGAAAAAAATCGATATAATTTTTTTTACGTGAATATATTAATGAGAGATTTTACAATTTTACAAATTATTTTGGCATTAGGGTTATGGCTATTAGCATTAAAAATATTTTTGAATAAAAAAAAAATAAAAAAAATTTAATATTTTTTCATGAAATTATGAAATTCCTTCAATATTTCGATTGGTCATGCCTTTAAATATAACACGCTATAATTTTAAATCGATATTTCAAATAGTTTTGGAGTTATAGTATCAGTTTATCTCTACCGCCTTTTTCTCAAAACTACACTTTTCAAAATTCAATTGAGGTAGGTGGTAGTAGCTATAGGCGCACTAACCTTCCGTTCAAGGCTGGGTACAGAAGACTCGCAGGCAACTGCAGAAGCTGTACGGGAGAAGACGAGATGGAATCATCTCAGCACTTCCGTTTGGGAAATCAAGGCTTTAACACTTGGGAGCTCACACTTTTAGATGACCCACCGAACTGAATAGATATTAAACGGCTCAACAAATTTCTATTAGTCACAAGGCGCTTTACTGACTTATAAGTACGAATTAGAGAAGTTCTCTTTTTATGACATCACAAAGAAATGCGTAGAGTAGTACAAGTGTGATTTTTGGATCAGCTATCAAACATTTTAGACCATAGACTTCATTCACGGAAAAGGCCGAAATGATTGTGTAGTGGAGCAGTTGCTTTTTAGCGCTATCAAGGATCACTAGTAGCTTGAAATATTTACTTGAATCCCCCATTTTAAGCCTGTCATAGTAAGTGAGCCTCTAAGAGAGTACTTTCGCCTTTTTGAAATCAGAACATAAAAATAGCATAGACCAAATTTGATTTTGTTTTTGAAGAAAATTTTATTAAATACATTATAAGTGTTCAAAGGTCAGATTTTGGTCCAATACCCCGAAAAGTTAAAATTGGTTGTTTTTGTAACGGACCATAAAAAGAGGGGTGTTAGATGAGTAGGATTAGCAGGACGTGCAAAGGTGATTAGTGTTATGCGGAAACTCATTGCACGCTGGACATATGTGTCAGGGGCGATTCTGGATAAGTGGGTGTTTAACCTGCTACATTTTCCAGAACGAAGCTTCGCAAGGATCACTCTCGATTCTTGCGGCAACTCGAGCTGTTCGTCTGCAAGGGGTAGTGGTTTGACTCCAAGTACGCCATTCACTGAGAGGGAGTCGGTGAAAGTGGTAATGGCTCCACTGTGAATGGCGGTCAGTGCATGTCTGAAGTTTGTTGCGTTTTATGTCGTCGAAGTAGTTGAGGAAGGACCTCTTGATGCTCCTAGGAGGAGGTCACTACAGGGATGATTTCTCCGAAAGTACCCTAACAGAAACTGCTTGGAGAGGAGTTCATCACCTGGCAGGGTTCTAACTACTACTTCTTCTACTAGCTGATAACTGTAGGTCTCCAATGGTTTTCAAGGGTCACAAAATTTGATATGTTTAACAAAAAGCAATTTCATGACAGTAAAAGGCTAAGGTCCATAATAATATGGCTAGCAAAAATTCAAAGAAAATGTGATTTGATTTAAAAATTACGTTTCTTTTTAGAGTAAACAAATTTAAGAGACTTTATCAGAAAAAAATGTTATTTTTGAAAACCAATATTATTACAAGGTATGTGTAAAAAAAATTTAATTTTTTTTTATTTTAACTTTCACACAAAAAAAACATTAACTGACCATACTGAATACATGTAGGGCTGTATGTGTATTTAGTAGTTCATATTATATGGTATTTTCAGTACCTTTTTTAATTTTATTTTTATAATTTTAAAATGACTAATTTATGCTTTATACTTTGTATTTATATATGTATATATGGAGATATTCGTTTCAGGTGCGCTTAATAATTTCCCTGCATTCTAAATTTCGAGAGTTGCACTCTTAGGTCCGGCTCGGTTTACTATATAATACACTACGGTGTACATATGTACATACTTATATATGCGATCACGTTCAAAAATCGTTCAGCTACGTCACACAAATGCCACACACACTTCACCATTTACTCTACGCCCGTTTTCAAATAAATGTTCCGCGTCATTTTTCAATAATTTTCAATAAAAGTAATGTTTTATCAAATTTGTTTTTATGTATGTTGGCATGTATATGCTTTTTGCCTTGTATATGTATGTATGTATATATAAAATTACTTGGCGCTTCAATATATGTATATACCAGTATGTCATTATGTGCGATAGCAATCAACGTTTGTTATTGTATGCGGCTATTTCACATAACTGTATATGGTTATATATATTTATAGTTGTAAATATGTAGATCTTCAATGTTTTCTTGTGCACAATTAACTACAAATTTGTAATATTCGTGTTTAGATCTTGTGCACTGTAGTTTTGTGTTGAGATACTGAATTGAAAATTATGCTGGAAATGCAATATACAGTTATACATAAATATTCATATTTGAGTTTTCACTACGACTATTTGCAGCCGCGCGCGCGCACAGCATTTTCATTATTATTATTATTTTTTTTTTTTTTTTTTTGCGTTTTTATTTATCACTATTTAGTATATCGTTGCTTATATACTTGTAAACGCTAAGTAATATAACATTTTAAAGCTTATTTTCCTCATGCGCACGCCTTACATATACATATATATATAAACATATGTATATACATACATATATGTATATATATAAGAATTACTAGCTCCTCTTTAATTAGTCAATAATTTTTATTTTCTTTTATTATCGTAAATTTTGTATTATATTTTTGTTTTGTATAAAACTATATCAAAAAATTTGATAAAAACCTAAGTCAGATAAGCTATTTAAGTTAAACATATAGTCACGCACATTAAATTTCTAAAATATGAATTAAAAGTGTACTTACTACCTAAAAACTACACAATTATGCAATTTAGTATAAAAAAACGATATAACAAAGTTGTTTAAAAATATACATATACATATATATGTATATGCGTGTGTATAAGTAACTACATAAATACACTATTACGTAATTAAAATTGTATATAAAAAGCTATTGGCACAATCAATAACATTATTATTATTATTTGTTTTTGTTTTTGCTTATGCTTTTATGTGCTGTCGTATGCACACTGGCACTCTACAAGCATTTATGTGTACGCAGCGTGCAGCTAGTTGCCACAGCAAACCGTTAACAACCAACAATTATTGTTCTCTTCCCGTTTTTTCTAATTTTTTTTCTCTTAATCAGCGCGAGGTTTGAGCGACTACTGCTCACCTCTGGGCATTATCACTCTGCTAGTGGTGGGTACGCAGCTGTCAGCCGCTAAACTTCTATTATCCGATGCAATTGCATGTTGGTCCGTTGGTTGCGCAACATAAATTACATAATTGTAATATCAAAGTTCATCGCTCATCGGTGGATGCTCCTTCACGTACTCCTTGGGGAAGTAGCCGACCTAAAATAACAACATCAAAGTTTTGAAAATTAAAAAAAATGTTTATGTAAATATTGAGTGATGACTTTCGAGGAATTACCAGAAACTAAAAATAAAATATATGTATAAAAAATAAACAAAATATTG
>NW_017537689.1:1120812-1124094 GCF_001853355.1 Bactrocera latifrons
TAACTCATTCAAAATTAAAAATCAATATAATTGAAATTAAATTGAATTGAAAATTTAAATTAAAGCTTTTCAAAAAAAGTTCCTCGATTGTCATCACTCACTTAAAATATAATATAATAAATCCTGCTTATACCTTCTCCATTGAATGTTGCTTACTTCAAAATAAAAAAATCCTCTTTCATTCCGCTACTATTGAAATTAAAAACATAAAACCTGACTTGATGCTTGAAAAACTGGTTTCCATAAACGTGAAAGTAAAGAATTCAAAATTTTGTTCGATCACTGCCAAAATTATTTTGGGAATGTTTTCTGTCGCTATTATCTTATCTATCTTCCGCTACAACAACAACATGGTTGAAAAAACTTGATATCATATTGACATTATGTGGAATAAGTTCTTCACAGCTTTCTCGACTTCAATTTTGTTTGAATTTCTTGTGTGGCTTGTAGTTGTAGTTGCCCCGACATGGAAGACATGACGAATTTGACTCCAATTGGCTAAAGAAAGAGCTATTTTGTTATAATTACAAAAAAATCCTATTCAAAATAATTACCTTTTTGAGGCTGGTAATTACTTTTTGATTGATTAGATCGCACCCTCAACCAAAATCAAGTCGGCTTCAACCAAACGTCCCAGTTCATTTGGTTTTTTTTTTTTTTTTGAAGGTATCGTAAGTGATTTTTTTCTTGATTTTAGGATTTATTGTTTTTTTTTTCACTTTACAGCACTAATTATCACCACAGGAATATTGGTTAGTGCAGTAAGACTCCCGAACCGACAAGATATTGTAAAAATTGCCGGATATAAATTTTCTCATTCGACTTTTGATTAATCGCGAACATTTAAATAAGATTAATAAATAGCGTACTTTTAGTCAAATGCCGCCCCAAAAGCTAGAAATTGGAAACTACAATTGCTTTTGGTCACTTTATCGTTCCCGCTTTGGGCAAGTAAAACAACAAAGTTTTTAATCCAAGCCTTTTTACAAATTTTGAAAGCTATAAAAATGCTTTCGTCCGCTGTTTGCTATATATTTTCGAACTAAAGAATTGTTTCTTACGCTCTTCTGCAAATCTCTACAAAAATTTGTAGACAAATTGAGCTTATATATAAGTTTGAGAGTTTTGCCAACATAACTTAATGTGTAGCTCTCCAATATTCTGTTTTTAAGTGGAAAGTTTCTAGTTTTTTTTTTCTTGTTATATAACATTTTCGAATAGCACAAAAGCTCTGTACAAATTCTTTCTTAATAAATAATAGTAAAATACCGATAATTTACTTCAAAAACGGGGTAATAAATAATGAACTAATACCCAGCGTAAAATAAGAATTTCTTTCAATAAATCAATGCTACATATGGGACACAAAATCCTACAAATTCTAAGCAAAATTCTACTATTCATTAAAAAAAAACCGAATTAAACTGTGAAACTTACCGTATCGCCAATTTTTCCACGCCACCAACCTTTGCTGTCGCCATCTTTGCCAATAACCAGCACTTGGCCGCCTGTCTTAAGATGCAATTGGTTGCTGCCTTTCGGTTCAAAATCGTAAATAGCCGTGGCTATCACTTCGCGGAAGGGCCATTGCAGCGATTGATTCAAACTAAAAGAGATTTGCGAAAAAAAAACAGTTGTTAAAGTAGTTTAAAAGATATAACATGAAAACAACGGAAAAAAGTAGGGTTAGAATGAGTAATGTGCTAACCTAACCTTACTTTTTGTTTCAATAATTCAATTATTTTGGTACATAAAACAAAAATAAATATATATACCGTCGGAGCATTTTACAAATGAGGCAGTTTAGCTCATTTGCTGTTTCGAGCAATTAACAGTAACAATAATTACTATAGTGTTGAAATGTAAGAAATTCCTTGAGCATATCCAAATTTTCCCTACAATTACAGCTATGCTCTACTCACCCCGCAAAATTTTCACCCAAATCGTTGCGTTCATAGTACGAAACCAGTTCGACAATAGTTTTGAAATGGCGGCGCGACGACAGACAATAGAGCACTGTTTCGCCATCGGGTTCTTGGTTGATTTTCATGTGTTTAATAACATGATCATCGGTTCTGCAAACAGCAATGGAGATAAAATAAAAAAACTATAAAAATTTGTGAGACAATATGGCAATACTCACTTCAAACTCAGCGCATACATGGTCTCATGTGGATTGGATGCACCTTGAGGCCGCACACGCAATAAATATGTGCCAACACGACGATTTTCTAAGCGTATGGCGGCTGTATCGCGGTCCATTGTGCCGACAAACCTGAAAATATGTTAAATAATTAAATGTTTTGCATAAAACAAATAATGAAATAATTTTTGTATTCATATTTTAGAAAATTTGTTTAATAATTTTTTTTACCAATTGAACTCCGACAACTGACGATCACAAACAGGCGGCGGTATGCTTAGAGGATTCTGTTTGCAGCGACCCGTCGACGAAATGCACCCTTTATGTACGGCAATTTCACAGACCTTACAGCGGTAGCCCTATAAGAATTCCAGAATAGATGAAAAATAATATATAAATTGAAATAAACATGTATATGCATATATATATATATATGTAAATTATTTACTATGAAAGTTTTTGTCTTTAGCTAAAACCATATATACAATTTACACACAAATCCTCACCTGATGTATACGTCCTTTAAGGAATTTCGAACAGTGCCTGCATGTCGTGGCCGTATCGAAGGTATAAATTTCCATTTTGTGATCTGTATTACGGCAGCCAGGTGGATCCAAGTTTTCCCTGCATAAAAAAAAAACAAATAATTTAGAAATTTAGTTGTAATTCCAAACTCTCACTTCACTTACATTGCCTCTGTGAGCGCCTTGCGCCATTTATCACGTTCCGGCTCCGATTTCAAGTAGAGCGTGAAAGCAGTCTTGCCCGATTTGCGCGCCAACAGCAGTTGACACTTGAAACGTGTATCGCGACCCAAGGTACGCCGCGTATGACTCTGCTCCACCCGATATTCGGAGAGATAGTGGGAATCACGGTATGTATACTGCATATCGCCCATTTTTGTGTGCAACGGCTTCACCAAAATAAGTATTTTATCGAAAACGAATGCGTAACGTAATTTTGTTTTCTGGTCCTCATGTGCTTTTATGTGCAATTCGCCGTCCAAGAGGAGACGACCGTATTGCAGGAGATCGTTGGTACCGTTTGGCAGCAAATGCAAATCGATTATGCTGTCCTATGGTATGGAAAGAGAATACAAACAAAAGTTATTAGAAAAAATCTTTAAAAATATTAAATAA
>NW_017537689.1:1124340-1197700 GCF_001853355.1 Bactrocera latifrons
AAATTGTATAAAAAAATATATGTATAGGTATATATAAAAAAATTGGGTACTCAAAAATTAATATTCTTACTTTGACTTTCTGTATGATCACTAAGTGATCGGAATCACGCTTTACTTCGTTGATATATTGAGATACGTCGATCATTGCCTCTTTGGCACGCTCCAATGCGCGGTAATCCTCGTGCACCTATAATTAAGGGTATTCACGCTAATAGATAATAATATTCAAATACTTAATAGTTGTAATTTATATTTCTTAGTAATGTAAATAAATCAGCATTTTTTTTTTTAATTTTTCGACCTTTGAAATAGCAAAAAACTTACCGGTGAGGTTTCTTTGACTAGTTTATCTAATAGTAAATGGTATTTGAGAATTCGCTGCATTGGTACCGATAAAATATCACGCAGTTGCAATTTGCCCACATTGTATTCACGCTCACATTGCTAAAAATGAAATTATATAAATAATATTTATTACCTCCGATAAGAGTCTAAACCAAACGCAATTTAAAAACTGACCTGCACAAGTTGCTCAATAATCTGATTCTTCTTGCAGACATCGGCCAGCACATCGATGGCACCCAACAGACAGGAACAGTATTCGCCATAGAGCAGGAATGGCTCACGGAACTCCAAAAATACTTGACTCATTTTCACTTTGGCATTGGGCGAGAGAGATTCACGCAGTTTTTCCAGAAACCTTGTGTGGATATCAGCGAGTTCCTGCAGCAGAATTTTTTTTTTAAATTGTTATAATAAAACATTTTTGCAAAATATATGATACCAACTTACTCGTATGCGTGGAAATATTTGCTTAATTTCTTCCGGATTCAGGTAGCGTTCGAGTGGCGTCATGAATTTTGTCTTCAAGGCATTCAGGACATCAAGATAATTCGACTCTGTGTCGATCAGTTCGCGTATAACATAATCACGTTGCTCGAAACTGGTGGCTGAGGTGATCTGAGTTGGATTCAGGAGTAGGAAATTATTATTTTTTATTAAAAACATATACATAGAAGCAAAAATAAACATGTATAAGCATTATAATATTTAAAATCGCAGGCAATAGACATAAAACATGCGTATTAACAAAATATGTATGCCTTTTATATAATAACTTATACCAAAGTCATAAAATATATATATGTATTTTTTTTTTTTGTGATTTTGGTTTTGTATTATATGTATATATTAAACCTATAATATATTAGTTTTACTATTCAAATATTTAAAGTTCAAAACTTCACAAAACCAACTCCAAAAATAAATATACTATAAAACTAATATATAAATTTAATTTGATTTATAAAAATAAATAATAATAAACATCAAATTAATACCTGACTTCTACTGGTTCTTTGTAAAGCACACAAATCTTGATATACTTCCTCTTCTTTGGTGTTTATATGATCGTTGTGACATGCATTGTTGTCGGTGGTACTGTTGTTTCATGTAATCATTACAATTCAGCGCCAAACCAATTAAAACGTAAGGTAATCCAATTTAGATTTTTGAAAACCAAGCGTTAAAATGAAATAAAAATAAAAAATAAATTAGAAATTATCTTTGTCGAATTGTAATAAAATAATATAAATACATTTTTTATAGAAAATATAACAAATAAATCCCTTCGTTTAAATTTTTAAACAATATGGGGTTAGAAAATATTATGCGCTTAAATATTTTAATTCTACTTTTGTATTTACTATTATTAACATAATAAAACTTAATATTTACGAACATATTTGAATTAATTGGATTTTTTTAATTAAAGCAAAAGTGGCAATAAACATTATACTACATAAATTGTTTAAACAAGCATGCAAAATGAGTTATTATTGATGTTGGGAAATATAGCCAAGTTGGCAGTCCTTTGCCGAATATTATTCGACCAGGGGCTGTAGTTACAGCGATTTAACACTGTCTGGATAGGGAAATAGCAAGTAAGAGTCCTTTACCGCAATTAGCCGAGCCAGTTCCGGTTACATAGGCCGCCTGTCTTTGGAACGGCAATAAGAGTTATTCAAGTGATTCGCTTCATACACAAAACTGACTAAGATATAACAGATTATAACAAAAATAAGTGAACGAAACCTAACCTCAATACTCCTTAACTTTCACAATCACAGCGGCCAACATCAAGCCATCCAGACGACGTGCGCAAATAATCCACAGCCAACCAGTACTCGATACGCTCCTATAGCTTTACGCCATAACAATACTGCACTAAACACTTTTTCGTAACTTTGCACAAATTTTTATTAATAATTTTAGTTTATTTAAATAACAAAAAATATTTATGCTTTAAGAGGACAAAATTCTTATGGACGCGCTTAAAAGCGGAAATTTTTGCCGTTTGATTGCTATTAAAAATGTGCAACAGTTGCCAAGCCACTGTATATTTTGAACATTACATTTTTAACAGATAAGGTGAATTAAATAGCAGAAAACGATAAACGTGCTCTGTCTATGATATGCGTTCTCTGATTTTTTCTATACTAGGAATACAACTCTCCAATCTAGTACAGACAAAAACCGAGCGCTGAACTGTACCTACTTATAATAACGTACGTTCTTGTTATATTTTATACGGTCTCTGTGACATCAGAGAGCGAATGACATGTAAGGCGGAATGTCAAAAAATGCATGCGGATTATCTTCACATGGGGTTCTGACAGACAATTCTACAATTGGTAGTCGAGTACATTAGGATTTTAGGAAAGTCGTATAAAAATAAAATTAATGCAATAAAATAAACAAAAACAGTCTAAGCAAAGTGTAAAAATATTGCAGGCAAAAGAGCAAATCATGCCGCGTTAATTGACAATGGAATTACACTCGTATGCGAAACGAAAGGTCGCGAAAAAATGTAAGCTGAAAAAGTGTGCAACCATGTCTGGATTTCAGTTGTTTGTACAAAGAAAATTGTGAAATTTTTCCATTCGTAAAACTATATTTGCAGGGTCAATTGATCAAAAACGACAACTTGTTGAAGCACGCATCAACCACGATGGACTATTCACGAACAAAGCTACGACCAGTGTAGCACCTTGGAAGTAAGTTACATTTTTAGCGAAATTAATACATGTAATTTACTATAATATTAATTTTTGTAGAAAAATCTTGAGTTTGGCCAAGTTAGACGACTACAATGTGTACTTCGTACGCAAACAGTGGTCGAATATGGTCAACAAATACAAACAATATAAGGTATGGTACCCCGGAAACATTTTGTGGTGCACTTTTTTTTTTTTTTAACATTCCACCCATTTATAAACAGTTGAACCGTCTGGATGTGATACCAAATGGCGCACATGATCTTGAAGAGATACAAAAAATTACGCAGGAATGGGAATTCTTTGAGCCAATACACCGTTTTATGTCGTACAAAACCACCAATTTGCATTCATATGCGCTCCCAATAACTATACGTCTACCAGTACCACCTACGGCAGATGATGAAGATGATGGTAGCTCTATTTCTTCCGCCGATCATCATGACGCGTTCAGTAGCGATACGAATTATGACTTCAATACGGCAGACGAACCAAATGACATAAGAGAAGCACAACCAAATACAGATCATGATTTTTATACCAAGAAAAATGGACTACCTTTGAACTACTTTGCTGACGAGAGCAATGATACACAGGAATCCATGTTGGTTGAACAACCAATAACATGTAATGGTGTTACCGAAGGTATGGAACAAGTAAGACTGCATGTAGCAGGTGAACAAATTATCGAAATGAAAATGGAACAATTTAGCGAAGCGGAAAAGACTATCGACCCAGGGCGACCACCAGTTTACATAGAAGAGAATGCACAAATGCCGAGCACATCTGCTGCTGGTCGAATGAATAATTGCCCAAGGCGTCCAAAAGAACGACCGCTTAGCGAAAGGGAACGTTATTACCGACACAAACGTCGCTACAATCGGCGACTTGAGCGACGTTTCGATGCCCTCCTCAACGTATTCGGGCAAATAGTCAAAGCTGAGTATCCAAATATCAATGTGAGTCCTTTAATTGGCGCCGCCACACAAGGCATTACACTGGCAAATAATCTTTTCAAGAGTGAAAATGAAAGTGATAGTGCCGATGAGGAAAATGGGTCATCAAGCGATACAGAACGTATGCCATTTAACACGGCGGTAGGAGGTGGAGCCAGTGAAGCATTTGGTAATGATGGTCGGGCAGAACGCTAATGATATAATCAAAAAAAAAAAAAAAAAAAAAAAATAATTATATAAAAATTATAAAAGTGAAATTTAGGTGAAAAAAGAGTGTTTAGCTAAATTTATGACGCTTTGAGAATTATGACTGGGTGAATATTAATAAAAGAAAAAAATATTTTGTAATGTTTGAGTGTACACGTACATACTACATACTATATACAAAGCCGAAATTCACCAAATAAAAATTATATTAAATTTTGTGGAAATTTACGAAGATTTGTTGAAGACTTTTTTGTGTTTGTCAAGTGAAAAGCAATAATTATTTGCATTGGGAGAACAAGAGAGCGTTTAAATCACCTAAAAGATTGCATTAATACTCGTATAATCATTATCACTGCAGGCTTTATCAAAGAGAGTAGTGTAACTCTTCAAAATTGTCTAATAGGCGCTGAGCTGCAAAAGCCGCTGGTAGATAATGTGGGAATTGCAAAAACAACGTAATAACAAAACCAAATTTAATCCACTGAAATTCAAATTAGGTATCATGCAATTATAAGACACTTACATACATACATAAATCATTAGCTATATACATACATGTGCATTTATACTACACAAGCTAAACACTAAACAAAGCATAAAAAACGCAGTTAGAATACTTCAAAAAGCTCTGCCAGCCAGAGAGTGGGCACTTAATTCATAAATATTTTGTAAAAACAGAAAAAAGTGAAATGCGCTTCATTTGCATTCTCAATGGCGGAGCATTTAGAAGTACGCGAACAACCAACAACACAACTGCCAACTTATGTATGTATGTATGTATGTAAAACGAAATCCGTACGATAAGGGACGTGGCTTGAACGTGGTTCTCAAGCAGATAAAAAGCATTCATGCAACAATGAAATTGTTGCACCGCCATAACAACAGCGGGAATAGGCATGTATGTATGTATGTGTTGAAAACAATCTAACTACAAAAGCCATTGAATTAAACGAGACACTGTATGTTCGCACGTGCACGGGTACAACTTTACATATTTATGCAAAATCTGGTGTGAATATTTTGCATACGAAATACATACAAATCTGTGAGAGTTCAAATAGGGTTGTCTGAAAAGTTCCATAAACGAAAGAAAATTGGTAGGACCTGAGATTACGTAGGACCTGCGGAGCTGGTAAAGTTTTCCTGCGAACCAATGAAAATATTTGTACCGAAACTTTTAGAATAGGAACATAATTAAGTAGTGAGAATTGGTACGACCCGAGATTAAGAGAGTTGCGGAGGATACTAAAAAGCTAGTAAAGCTTTACTGTGAGTCAATGAAAATATTGAGACCCAATTTTTTAGGTTAGAAAATTTCTCAGGTATTGGTTTACGAAATTAAAAAATTCTCAAATATATTGTGATATTGGAATAAGTTTTCAAGCTACATGAATTTTTTTGATTTCTGAAGAAGCATAAAGCGCTACAGAAGTCAAATATAATCGTGAGCTGTGGACGGGTTGACAATTTCGAATTTCCACAAACATGAAACCATAGAATTCCTTAGAAATTGTTTTTATTTACCACACCACACAGAGAACCCTATATAAAGAAATACATATGTATGTGTAAGGTTTGTAAGCAAATAGACGTACGCATGCACTCTTGCATGCAGTGTTTCACAATGTCTACATGTACGATGATAATAATATTTTGTTGGAGCGGAAACAAAAACAATAGGTAGGTAGTATGTAGTATATGGGTTGCTGTGCGCACCTCAGTTGCCTTCGATGAGAACGTGACGTAGCATAAGTCCTCGTAAACTTTTTCATCCTCTTCAAAGTAAATATCATTGAGATACTCGTGGCCACCCACTTCCCGGGCAGCCGCATGATAATTCCATGCTGTTGCAGCTAAACGCTGTAAGCTTTGGTTGTCACTCGAATTCGATGACGCACTCGTGGCACCCAAACTGTCGGTGACAGAGGTGGTGCTGCCGATGCTACTCCGTCCACCAACGGAAGTGCGAACACTATTAATGCCACTCAAATTGCCAACGGTAGCGCTGCGCGTATGCGCCGACGACGAATAAATACGAGCTGTCACAGCTGTACTACATGAACTGCCACTGTATGTGGATTTTTGTTCATCATCAATGGATTCCAGTAGATTAGTAGTGAATTCGTCTTCATATTCCTCGGTATCTTCGTTGCCATTCTCAATTGTGATGTCGCTATTCTCATCCTCAACCGAGAGCGAGCCACTAATCGAGACGACATCACCATTCTCAGCTTGACCGTCAATTGTTCCATTCTTTCGCGATTCGTCGCTACTTATATATACATATATATTTTTGGACACACGTGCGTATGACAGTTGTGCATTTGTATGACGTTTGATTATTTAGTTGATCGATTATTTAAATTGTTGATTGATTGATGCGTTTCACACAGCACCGAGTTGTTTGATGGGAAAAGTGTGGGTGTGATAGAAAAGGCAGAAAATAGAGTAGATAGTAGATAGAAATATTATACAAAGTTATGCTGTACTAAGTAAGTTGAGCAAACATACATATTGATATTTCAGGTCTGTAGGTATTAGTGGTGAGCCCAGGGTTTATTTTCAGTGAAAGAGAAAATATATTTACGTACTCGTATAACTGTTATACTTTGTTTTTGGTACTAAAATTATTTATAGGCATCTGACGCATTGCTCCGCTGCACTCGGCATTAATACACCAACAAACAATGGATAATTAAAAAGCGGTGTTGAATGCGTCAGCGCGCAGCATTACAGTTCTGCCCACTGTTGTTAGAGGATTTCAGTGTCATTATGGTATATTTATGTTAATGCAATGTACTAAAAGGTGGGAAAATAATATTTATTCTGGACTTCATTTACTTACGTTGAATGGAGATCCTTGTAAATGGCCTCATCGGAGTGGGAGCGTTCGCTAGGTGAAAGCTGTATGTTGAAACCACTGGAAAAATAAAATAAATAGAATTATTTAAAATATATTTTTGTTTTAACTTATATTATTATGGATTTAATTATTAAGGAAGCGCACTAACATTACGAAAATTTTGGAAAAAAATTTTATTTCCGAATATTACATTAGATTAGATTAGATACATAAATGAGGATTGTACCCCGACCTAATAGACCATTGTGCGCTCTCCTAAGTTCCAACAACTCACTAAGCCCCAGCATATTGATAAATTCCAATATACTACCAGGTGTTATTGAGATGATGTGATCCCTATTTAGAAACATGGATTCAAGAGCATTTATCCTGCGTTTACAGACTGCTGTGCAGTTAATTTTCAGGTGTTCTGGAGTTTCTAGCACCATGTCGCATAACCGGCAATTTGCATAAGTAACTGGGCCCTTGTCATGTAAGTGCTTCTTGAGCTTACAATGGCCAGTGTAGAAAGCGACAAGTAGTCTGAGTTTGTCCCTTGGGAGTTTAATTACATATTTAAATCTTTTAAGAAACTTGGCATGGGGCATGACCCAGATAAGATGCACATGGTTACGTTCTTGTAGACTTTTCAGCCGTTGTATACACTCCTGCACCAATACGGATTATATCTCGTATGCAGAGATCCCTTTGCCACTTGACTCATTGTGATAGTTGCGTTAGAGATTTATCAGATATTAGGGACATGGTGTACAACCACCCGACAATCATTCGTTTGCAGCCCCAAAATTTACCAACTAGCCGATTGAACACCATAAGTGCTTTAGAAGCATGGTTAGGTCAACATGCTGCTTCCTCCGCAGAGTGGAATCCAGCGTGAAACATCATCATCTCTATCTCTCTGCATTCAAGAGCAGAGACCTGCGTCTCGTAAACGGAACGATGGTGGACTTCGAAGGAACATCCTTTTAACTCGATAGACGAGATGTGTTGGCAACTTTTTTAATCCTTATAAAAATTGTTTTGTGAAAGCAATTTCTTCATTTAGATACTAAACAAAGGTACACCGCGCTAAACCAGAGGAATTCGATGGATGGTGCAACAGTCGCAGTCTGATTCGACCTCATTTGCCGTGTCGACCACCTAGATTTGAGCTGGTGCTTTCCCATAGGGGGGAGCTCTTCGCAAATGATACCGCTTTTCTGGTCTTCTAAGTGGAATCGACTTAATAATAAATTTTTTGATTATCAATAGCTACGCTCGCCTGAATACAGTATAATTCAGGCGGAGAAGCTACAGTGAAGCTAATTTTCTTCCGCTTCTGGGATGCTTGAAGACCTTATCGACCAGACTACAGACGCAACTGACCTAAAAAACACTGACGCCATTGAAAGAGGAGCTACGAACCTATGTTCTGCATGCAATTAGTCCCTTTACGACCTTTATTCGGAATGGGTCCGGACTTTATCTGTCCAAAGGCTGTTATTTCAGCCATCTAACTTTGTTTAGATCAACTAATCCCATTTGGCTGTGGTCGGATCCCATCGAAAAAGCTCGTTTACTAGATCTCCCGTTACAATCTCAGCGCTTTGTTCCCTTATAAGGAGATATCAGGGTTATGGCCTATAAAAACTTTGCTTACTAATATACGTATGTGTATTCGAATGTCACCGACGGGAAAAACTGTCATAGTCTCGAACTAGCTGACGACTCCAGCTGCTTAACAAGGAGAGTTTACATTGTCACATAAAAGTACCCGGAAATTGTAAATAGAACGCAAAATATTTAATTATTCATCAACATTTATATTGATGCCTTCAAAGCAACCAGCTTTACCCAAAATATCCACCAAAACCTTTCGAACGGACTCGCGTAATAAGTCGAGCCTCGAGCCATTTTTCTAACACTTGCCTCACGTTTTTCAAACACTATATCCACCACTTTTTTAATATTTTCATCAGTTGAGGAGGTCGAAGGTCTTCCAGAACGAGGCTTATCTTCAACGGTCTCTCGACTGTCTTTGAATCTCTTTGATCTCGTAGACTTGTTTTTTTTGATAAAACTGAATCACAGAAGCCTTTTCCAACATTCGCAACGATTTTGCACACGAAATTTGGTTAGAAATATGTAATTTGAGACAAATTCTTTGTTCAACATTTTTATTCATTGTAAAATCGCAACACACTCCTGAGGTGTACCGACTTAAGCAGCTACTGGAAGCAAACTGGTATTCAAGTATAGTCCTACCAACTTAGCAAAATACATTTTTTTTTTTTAATTTCATTTCATCCCGGGGTATTTAGGTACATTTGCCGTGTACGTTTTGGTCCCCATGTATATCAAAAGCAATTTAATTTCATGCATGAGTTCTTACTAAATTTATGATACTCACATTAAATCCGGATGCAGTTGTTGTACTTTACGGCATTGCGATAATTTGGAAAGCGTTATCAGCACACGATGGAAATTCGTTAAATCGTACAGCATTGTGGGCTCGAAGAGATCCGAATCGCGCAGTCCAAAATGGTTGCGGCAAACATCGAGAAAAAGTTTGATATTTTTACAGCACAAGAACTGAAATGAAAGAAACAAAAACACGTTGATGATAAATGGATATTTTTATGTACATATATATATCGACTTATGTATATAATTGTATGTCAATATGCAGCAAAAATGTAAATCGAGCATAGACTCGCAAAAACTCCACAATTTATTTGCAAATAAAAAGTTTTCAATGGCTCTCAATTTCACAGAACGGTCATCAACAAAATTACATGGACACTAAAGTGAGGTGGAAAGTAAACGAGTGAAATAAATGGAAAACCACAAAAATTACTACGCTGTGGGATAAATTATCAGTGTACAATAACGGAATTCTGATAAATACGTAATTGAAAAGTTAATGGCTGGAAAAACGTACGAGTTTTTTTCAAGATAGTTAATTTACTATATTTTAAGTTTGATACAGACTGAGCAAAAATTATAATTAATTAATGAAACATTATCGATGGCATGTGACAAGCCAATTTGTGCCAGTTCAGTACGGTCACTCTATTAAATTAAGAAATTATATACACTTTGATAACTTTGTATTTGTAAGTCATTCTTTAAACTCATCATTACCATTATCACATTTTATTGATTATCTCTTGCCAATTACAATTTGTTGTGCATTCAATAATTGATTTTTGTGTTGCAATATTTTTTGTTTTTTTCTAAAATTTTCGGTATTAAGAATCACGTTCTTCCTGCGAAGAGATAATTATTTTCTGCAAAAAAATCACTCACTGACAAAGTGGACTATAAGTTTAGTTTGATCAATGAGTAACTTGACAGCGCAGATAAAACGAACTGTTGATAGTAACAACAATATGGAAGTTTCTATTTCAGTCTAGGCATAAGATAAACAAGAAAGAAACTGCAAATGTATGGCTCTTAGGAAGCTTTCCATACCATAATTTCAAATCTAAAACTTACCAATCCACATGGGATTAGATCTTGAAAAAAAACAGCCCTTGGCCGCATAATATCCGTGTCAATTCCGGGAACGTGTAATACCGGCTGTCATAGGAATCTACGAGACATCTCGTGAAAAACATGCAACGAGTCCCCGCATGACTCTAACCACCTCTTTGCATGTCCAGCTAAACCTACACATTTGACATCTGAACTTATCTGAACCTTCCGTCCTAACGGGGACCGGTTGTACCCTTACAACAATAACAACAAGGAATTTCGTGAATATATCTTGTCAAAGAAAAAGTTTTCCATACCAAGACTTGATTTTCAACGATCAGTTTATATGACAGCTATATTTTATAGTGATTCGATATCGACAGTTCCGACAAATGAGCAGCTTCTTGGCGAGAAAAGTATGTAAGCAAAATTTCAGGTTAATATCTCAAAAGTTGAGGCAAACTTCACACAACTCTTTGCGATTATAACGACATGAGTTTGTGAGAAAAAAACAAGCTTAAACAGTAAAGAAAGAAGTACTAGAAGTATAAACGAGTAAAGTGTATGCAGTCTGAGTGCGACTACAGAGCTCATTCTATAAAGGAACTGACAAAACACTTTTTGGTAGCAGCTGCAATTTCTTGAAACAGGAAAGGATTTCACCGAACTTTTTTCATCGTATCTTAAGTATTCAGGGTTATGACTATTTTTTATTTCAGTTAATGCGAAGATTACTGCTCGCATACCGTTTATTTTGATGTCAAAGAACCAAAACGCTGGAAGGCCAATTCTCGAAAATATCGATAGAAAGAAAAGAAATTGACGAGTTCCGATATCGCAAAAAATCAAGTGCAACCATTTAAATAATAGTGGATACAAAATGAAGCTCAATGTGAAGGCGGAGCAGGACTTAAAGAAAGAATAAACAGCTGAACCGAATTTCTATCTGCAATTCGTTGCGTAATCAAATTGATTAATTTCCGAAGCGACTGGTGTCTGATTTGGACGAAGAATGTTTTTCACTTCGACTACAACTATTTGAAATTTTCGCGAAAGTTTCAGTGAAAATGTAAAAATGTGTGCCAAAAATCCATTTTCAGTTTTATTTTCTTCGGTCGAGTTGTAAGATAAGGTTTTAACTAAAAACCTATTACGAAATAATTGTTGAAAAAATTTTGTTTTTTTTTCCCGATGAACCCATGTAACCCCTTAAACCAGAAATAATATTTTTTTAAATTTATTGAACAGATGTTCAATTTAAAAGCACAATTTGAGTAAAAACTGTCTTCTTTATCAAGCCGATTTCAATACCAAGAAATGAATAGTCACAGTATCGACTTTAGATGCAACCGTGGGCGACAGAGGTAAAATGGCATTTCCATTTACTTCATCTCGCTTTAGTTCAAGACTTAATTGGCATAATAAAATCAAATTGTTGCAAATTCTTCGAAAAATGTTTGAAAGCAAATAAAATGCGCACGTTGAATAGCAGATAATAGCTGCTGATTGTACTCGGAAATCTGTGATACCGTAAAACAATCACGGGAACTGCGCAACCTGGACGAGCGAACAGGTGTGTTCGAACGAAAGTTCTGCATTATTTTGATTGAAAGCAGAAGGAAGTTTTTATGCCAGTGCCTAGCTGATAGCAGTGAGAAGCATATAAATAGGAGTAGACGCGCACAGATGGTGCACTTGGGTGGTGGCACAGCTCATAAATGGCATGCGTGTGTGTGTGTGTGCGATAGTAAATTGGGGTTTTGAATGACCGCAACGGCTGCGCAAGCTGCTGAGCTGGCGTTTAAGTTTATGACCAAATGCAGAATAAAATCATGAAAGTGTTATAAACCCACCAAATACACCGATGTATATATATACATACATATGTATATACATGTTAAGATGTGTTAGTATAACGAGCGAAAATGCAACTGCATTGGCTTCTATATCGCTTTATAGCGAATCCATATTAACTCGTAGAGTTTAAATTGGATTTCCGTAGCAATAAGGATCTGAGCAAACACCTACACACACGCATATGCACAACACGTGCTGCATACTAGCAGCTGGCAATATCGTCAACACATCTCGTCTTGCAGTGTCATGCAAGCTGAATACAATAACACAAAAATAAAGTCAAATAAAATAAAATAAATTGCTGAGCAATGACGCCAGCAAAGCGCCAGCGACACATTGACACAGATGGCACCTCTCTACATATGCATGCATGGATGTGCGTGTGCACAAAGTGCAAGTCGAAGTTGACCAAAAGTGTTTCCTTCTTAGCAACAAATATTACAACAACTACAACAGTTACACCAACAGAGTGCAAACGCAGAAGCCACAAAATTCATTTTGGCCAGCAGCGCATGGACCGAACCGGACCGGATGCAGCTGATAACACAAGTAGCTGTTCAAAGTCGATTTGGCGCAAACTTGTTAAATGTTAAGTGCACCGCACAACGGTTCATCTGTAGTTGCATATATGCGTATGTATATACTTGTGTGTGCTATGAGCAAATCGCTAAGTGTCCGTTCCAAATGCGATGAAATTGCTTCGAGTGAAAGTACCAGTGTACTAGAGGAGCCACAATTCCTTGGAAATCTTTTTTACGAGCAATATATGAAGAGAATTAGAATTTAGGGCTCACATGCACACATGCATATAGTATATCAAAGTATTTTTGTAGAATACGAGTATTGGCAGGTTGTTTAAAGTGGCCTTGTGGCTATGTGCTTTGCGTATGTGATAGATTTAGGTACATACATACGAGTTTAAAATACAAATATTTTTTTTTAAGCTAAGCCGAAAAAATCCTCCTAGAAATTTACATAATAAAAATAATATAGAATTTATTTTCCTGTTGGCATTTTTCGTACCAAGGATTAGAGACCAAGTTGTTTGAGAGTTGTAAAAATAATTTCAAAAAATTTCGAAAAGAGTATACGGAAAATTATTTTTCTATAAATTAAAGTTTTTTTACAGACTTCATATATAATATTTGCTTTCTTAATTCTATTTACAACAAAACACATTTCTCCAAGAAAAAAAGTATTGAACTTTTAATCCAGAACTAAAAGAAAATTAATAGTTTGTCAAAAAAGTCTTGCGGTATTTTTATTGAATTTTTTTCAATTTTCAATTGTTCATAAACTTTTTTTTGATGACTTATGCCCAGCTCTTGAACGATGCTACGGCTGCTACTATGCCGGTCTCTTTCGGCCAATTCAGCGATTTTATCGCAATTTTCGACGACAGGCCTTCCGGAGCGTGGCGCATCTTCGACCACCTCTACACAAGAACGAAAACGTCGAAACCATCGTTGCGCGGTGGAAACGGAAACTGTATTGGGTCCATAGACTGCAGAAATTTTATTGGCGGCTTGACATGTATTTTTGCCGTTATCGTAGTAGTACTGTAAAATATGCCGTATTTTCTCTTTATTTTGCACCATGTTTGCGACGCTATAACTCACGGACTTAAAAGAAACGACAATCAATCAAACACGTGTTAGCGCATGAAATGGGCTTTCCAAAAAGGTACAGCATGACCCGATGCGACGAATAAAACTAGAACTACGCGCTCTCAGCGCCAACTAGCGAAAATACCGCAAGACCTTTTTGACAACCTAATATTTCAAAAGTAATGCCAAGCTATGAATATATGATCAAATTTGACCCGGACTGACAGGAAAAGAAATATTTCCAAAGACTTTAGAACGAATCTTTACTATCGCTTTCAAAATTATGTTCAGAGCCAATACAATTATGCCTTAATAGCTTAAGCGTTAAATTTTCCATACACTTGTAATAAAGAGGTTTTTCAATAGGGCACTATAAAAGTAGACAAAAATAAAGGACGCCATATTTTTCCCCACTCTTTTAACATTTATCTTCGGTAAGGTTTGCCATTGCATCATGGAAATATATATGATCCACAGCCGAAAGCCTCCGACGCTAGCGCTGCGTTATCTTTAGTTTATGTAATAATTTCATTGTTATGTAAACTTTTATAAAATAAAAAAAAATATAATAAAAAAAAAAAATAAAATAAAAAAAAAATAAAATAAAAAAAATAAAAATATATGATCCAACAAGGAGTAGAAATTATTAAAATTTACTAACGCAATTCGGAGTAAGTGGCCACAACTTTAAGAGCTACTTTAGCCTCTGCTAAGAAGTCCTTCTGTGTTCAGCGAGTTTGTACAATTTTTTTCTTGGATTTGGTGTGTATCACTGGGAGCACCTTTTGTCGACGTCAACAAAACTTCTAAACAACTCTTTTGGGACAATGCACAAAAGACACAGTAAGAAAGTGGGATTTTGCGTTGTTTGCTGTACAGAATAAATATTTATGTGGGTTAAACTCAACATCTCGGTGATCAACAACTTGCTTTCTGTAACGACCGAATAGGCAGTCTTTAGCGACATTTCCTGCAGACCCCTATCATGGCCAGAAATTTTTTTTTTTTTTCAGTAAAAAAACAGGTAGTCTCTTTTGAGTACGTTCAAAATAGAGGAAAGCATTTTTTTAGTTCCAGAGGTAGTAAAAGATTATCATACCGATTTCTGTCGTGTTTAAGCAAATTTGAAAGAGAAACTTAACACTCATTTAAAGGTGTGACCAAATTTCATCTCGGGAATAATAATTTTCCTATCTGCTACAGTAATCTTAAAAATATTGTCATGAAGTATGGTTTTTCATCAGAATTTAAGAGTAAAAAGATTTAGCATCGTATTTTTGCGATATTTTTTTATAATAGGCGAAAAGACTTTCCAGTTAGCCACCCTCTAGAAAGTACAAAGCGGATTAGTTCTCCAGTTCATACACAACTGTTTACCGTCTCATGGTCTGTCGGCCTGTCTTTTGGTATATCTGTGACTTCGATCAAACATCTGATAAAATTTGAGGGACTGATGGACTGGCGACATTTTCAATTTTGGTTTTTTCGGTTTCGGCGTCATATTTATAAACAAATGTCTTGTCACCAATAATGCTGCGTTTAATAAGTATATGGTTCTCAACTGCGTTTTTAAACATCTCTTTTGGGATCTTTATTGTAAGAAACATTTAAAACCAGTAAGGGATTAAGTGGGTTTAAAAATTTCAAAAAATAGAATTTTTACTGTCTTATTAAATTTTACAACTCTAGAATATTATCCTAAATTTTTAAGTTGATCCGAGTATTAGTTTCGGAGATACAGCCTTGTGAACTTGTGCGCTAGGCTAAGTGTGCCGTCTTTGAACGACTTTTTCTCGAGACTGTGTTTTTAAAGTCGGTTGGCAAGATTTCTCGAGAACTACTCAACCGATTTCATGAAATTTTACACAGATCTTTGATATACAATTCTTAATAACTTGGTCGAAGGCTTTTTTTTCGATTAAAACTATTTGTAAACAAAAAAATTTCGCATAATTTTCACTGAATTTTTCAATTTTTTTTTTTTTTTTTTTTTTTGGAAAAATATCTGCCAAAAATCCAATTTTCAGGTTTTTTCCCTTCGTCAAAGTTATTTTCTTACTTTAGATGATCTTGTAAAGAGTTATCATGCCAACGCAGGCGCATCTTTTTTTCAACGAGTCACCGGAAATAGCGTCGCAATGGACGAGATAAATTTTTTTTTCCAAAAATTTCAGAATTTGTTTGTTAATAGTGTATGTTTGCAGCAATAAAAAAATTTAATATAATGTTTAGCTTTTTATATGACAAACCCCAAGTAACCCCTAAAGTGAAGTTTCATCTTTTTTACTGAGTGTAAAGTATTATGTATGATAAAAGCTGGAATTTTAAGTACTGTTGCCTAAATTTTTACGAAAACAAGAGACAAAAAACAGATAAACTCTAATTATAAGAATTAAAAAAAAATTTTGTGGAAAGACATATATTTTTGTTCCAAAGTTGTACTTGTGTTATTCATAACTGACCAAGATTGATGAACTGAAGGTACTTTACATAAATTTTTTTGCAAAATCAAAACGTCAAAAGCTTACTAATTATCATATAAAGCTATTCAACTACAGGAGTAAACTCAACGTCTTTGGAGTCTGCCAGTTATTCGAAATATTCTCTTTTTTTAATACTCTTTATACTCAAAAGCCAACATTTAGTTAAACTTCAGAAAGCAGTAACTTTTACGACCGTATTTTTATATTTCTCCGAAGCAGTAATACAAAATATTACGCACCTGAGAGGCAGTTAAAACTCTAAGGCCGACATAGCTATATTTTTAAATGATTCTGAAAGGATATCCTTACAAATTTATAAAATACAGCAAGTGCTAAATAAAATATTAAGGCATCTAAATTGGTGCAGCAACTTTTCACCAATCACTAAGATGAATGAATAAGTATTCCAACAAAATAGAATAGACAAGCTTGTGAAGCAAAACTATAAGACTTAGAGCCACACATACAAAAACATATACTCGTTCTATAATTTCTTTTCCAAACTCTTGAAAATACATATTTAATGAAGTTAAACAAAAGCAGTAGTGTATTTTTATAGCACATTAGGGTTGAACAAGTTTTTCGGACTTTATTTTTGTTTTTAAAATGAAGATATTGAATATTTTAGATATTTTTTCCATAATTAGAATTTAATTTTCTAGTTAAAAATTGTTTTACCAATAAGAAGTTAATACATAAGTTTAGAAATTTACATCCTAGATGACCATATAATATTTGAAGTACTTCTGTTATTACAAATTCGACTTTTAGAAATGCTAAAAATTCTCGATATTTAATGTTTTAAGGGAGTCATCCTATGTGACGGCCGTTTTTTAAGGGTTTTTCGGAAGATTGTGCCTTCGCTATTCAGCTCTACAGCCTGAATTATTTTCTCTAGGAGTACATTGAAGAAGTCGCACGATAGGGAGTCGACTTGTCTGAAACCTCGCTTGGTATCGAATCGCTCGGAGAGGTCATTCCCGATCCTGACGGAGCTTCTGGTGTTGATCAACGTCAGTTTACACAGCCTTATTCGTTTTGCGGGGATACCAAGTTCAGACACCGCGGCATGAAAACAGCTCCTTTTCGTGCTCTCAAAAGCAACTATAAAATCAACGAACAGGTGGTGTGTGTCGATTCTCTTTTCACGAGTATCCTCCAAGATTTGGCGTATGGTGTATATCTGGTCATTAAAACATAAATTTTCATGACTTTATGAAAAACAAAAAGCCCTTCAATATTTTTCAAAAATCCCAGTTCGGGCGATAGCCACATGTGTAATGAATCTACCATTAAACTTTTAAAGCAATTAATGGAAACTTGTTTGAGAAATCGTGGATGCTAGTTTGAAAAATGTTTTTGAGAAAAACACCATTGAAGGTTTCAGGTGGATTGGACACGTAATCTGAAGGCCTTATTTTCTCACTCCTGTAACATTCCTACCGCATTCTATTTCGGAAAATTACTTTACCAGCAGTTTCTATGAATGTTCTCGATTCAGTCACTTCAGTCCCACCCTAAAGCACTTGTTTGCTGCTGCACTATAACCTTGAAAATTTTAAGCAAGCAGCACTTTTACTTTCTTCTAACATATACATACATAGTACATACATACACACAAACATATACAAACAGGAGCCCACTCAAATAGAATAAACCCAAAAGCGTCACAACACTTCAATGCTTCGATGGTTCGCTGAGCATGCCCTTATGCCATAATGGTTTGTGGTGACTTTCGACTTCTGCCAAGTATATAGAATGTGCCAGCAGCGGCATTGAATTTCACAAAAACAACAAACACTATATACTATAGATGATAGAACCAACAAGTTCGTCTCTGCTTGAGTCATGTTTGCACTTAAGAATAACACCAAGAAGACTTCTTTGTGGGTACATATGTACATACATACTAAGCAGTAGATGGAGACGAAGAAGAGGCGTATGCATATGCAAAATATATACTCGTAGTACATAAGTATGTGTAAGTGGATATATGGTATATCGTATTCACTAGCGTGTGCGCTTTAATTCTATCTTTCACATCCTTATCACGTACATTTTAGGGTTCATATTTGTTTAGTATTCATGAATGCAATGCTGATTAATAGCAATAATTCAATATTTTTTTAAATTCTACTTTTTAATACAGATAAATTTAATAAAATAAATATGTTTTGTCGACGAAACATGGATTCACTGGTACACACCGAAAATATAAACTTCACCTGGCGAATCTACCTCAAAGACGTTAACAACTGTTGTCCTATAAATAGAAAAGGTGATGAGCAACTTTTCTGAGATTCACAATACACTCTTGAGACCGTCAAACATGTTGGTGCATAGTGTGAAAATTTCTCGTACAACGGCGTGGCACCAATACATCTGGTAACAGAAACCATGGATCAGTACGAGTATGCGGATATATTGAAAAAAGTAATGCTGCCATACGCGGAATGGAATATGCCATTAAAGTGGTTGTTTTAGCGAGATAACAATCCGAAACATACAACTAAATCTGCAAAGGAATGTCTTCGGGTCAATAAAGTTGAGGTTATGTCGTGGTGTGCTCAGTCGCCTGACCTTAATACCATAGAAAACTTATGGACAGATATTAAAAAAGCTGTTGCTGACCGTAGACCATCAAATACAAGGGCATTATGGAGCACAGTCGACGAGGCATGGCAGAAAATAACCCTGAAATGGTGTCGTGATCTGATCGATCCCATGTGCCACATATGTGCTGCAGTAATAAAAAATGGGGCTTACTCCACTAAATATTAACTAAACTAACTTTTATTATTGTGATGCACTCCTATTATTTTGAACACCGAATTATTGAAGTTTTTATGTAAATTATTTCTTTTTTTTCATTTACTGTGTATTACTAAAAACTTTAAAGTGCTTAAAAAGACTGCATGAAATGAACAATTCGTGGACAAAAAATAAATGAGTAAAATTCTTGTTTTTATTGAAAAACATAAATTTGTATTTTATATAGTGATGCACTCCTATTATTTTGAACACAACTGTATATGCAGTGATTAGAAGATTAAAACAGGTCGGAACAAGCCCTAATAGGCTCTATTATGCCGAATTATTGGATCGACTCGACACAGAATTGTGGAAACGTAGACTATCAAATTTGAGGAATTAGGCGATGAAGTGCTGTCTCCTCCAACGTAACTCCCAGATTTTACACTGCGCAACTTATCGCACCGCCTTCGTATACCGCTTGCAATTGACATTTTCACTGGTTAATCGATTGAACGAAGAATTCAAGAACAAAACAGTGAAATTTAACGAACTTTTGTCGTTCTATAGACTTTACTTAATGTGAAAATCGTTATCATAGGTCGTTACACAAGGAAACGAACAAAAATAATAGATTTGCATAATAATTATATTTTAATGAATTCAACAAAATACAGTTCCTGGAAATAGCTAATTACTGTCAATTCAGCTAGTATAAAAACAAATCGGTAGCTCCACAAACCTCGCATTATTTCCGAGCATTATCCACAGTTAGCATGGGTCTAGCGAACAATCGTTTATCGATATTGCTCATCACCGTCGCAGTGGTTACAACATGCAGTGCCATAGACGTCAATGAAAGTACAATACTGGATCGGCCACAAAGTCGCATTTACGGTGGGCAAAATGCTGCTGACGGGCAGTTTCCGTATCAAGCTTTAGTGACACGAAGAGGCGATGGTTACATCACAGTCTGTGGCGGAGCGATTATCTCTAGGAACTATGTTTTGACATCAGCGCACTGTGCGAATGGGTAAACTTCTGCTAAGTATTAAATTCTCTTCAATTTCAAGTCTAGACGATCTACCCTATAGATACTCCCCTTCGGACTATTGGATTCGTGCCGGCACTGTGAAATTTAATACAGGCGGCGTTGTAATACAAGTGGCTGAGGTGAAAATACATCCGCTACATAGTGATTTTAACTATGATATCGCCTTGCTGAGACTTAGTAGCCCCTTAAGCTTCAATGATAAAATTAAACCGGTATTACTTGCAAGCACCGATTTACCCGACGGCACACCGACCATAATAACCGGTTGGGGTGGTGTATCAAGTGGTGGATTGGCCGACCAATTGCAATATAACACGGAGTACACATTAAATCATGATACTTGCGTGAAGCGGCTGAATACACTTGCCGATTCAATGCGTTGCCTCGATAAGAGTGCTGGAAATGGTATATGTGGTGGCGATTTTGGTGGTCCTGCTGTTGCTAATGGCGTTTTAATCGGTATTTCATCGTTTGGCGTCAATGATTGCGGTAGCAGTCTTCCGAATGGTTTCACTGACGTTGTTTATACAAGAGATTGGATTCGCGCAAACTCAGATGCCGATTGCTCTTGTTCCGCATAAAAGTAAAGCTCTCGTTCATATAGTGTTTTCAAAGAATCGAAATAATATCTTAATAAATGTATACAAGTAACTGCATTCTCGAGTCTACACTAATAAATTGAGGAAAAAGTTACTTTCTCAAATGTAAATCTTAATATTAGTTTGTCAAAAAAGTATTGCGGTATTTTCGCCAGTTGGAGCTGAGAGCGCGTAGTTCTAGTTTTATTCGGAAAGCCCATTTCATGCGCTGACAGGTGTTTGATTGATTGTCGTTTCTTCTAAGTCGTTCGCGAGTTATAGCATCGCAAAAAAGGAGCAAAATAAAGAGAAAATACGGCATATTTTACAGTACTACTACGATAAAGGCAAAAATGCATCTCAAGCCGCCAATAAAATTTGTGCAGTTTATGGACCCDATACAGTTTCCATTTCCACCGCACAACGATGGTTTCAACGTTTTCGTTCTGGTGTCGAGGTGGTCGAAGATGCGCCACGCTCCGGAAGGCCTGTCGTCGAAAATTGCGATAAAATCGCTGAATTGACGAAAGAGACTGGCATAATAGCAGCCGTAGCATCGGTCAAGAGCTGGGCATGAGTCATCAAAAAAAGTTTATGAACAATAGAAAATTCAATAAAAATACCGCAAGACTTTTTTGACAACCTAAGGCCAGTCATAGGGTAGGCATAACATTGCTTTTCTTTTGCATTAGTTTCTCCTTTACTCTACTACGCATTTCATTTTTTGCTGTAAATTTTCATTCATTTGCATTTTACAAGCTTTATGAAACTTTCATAGAAGTTCACTGTACGCTTCTGAAATTTCATGGACTGCAAAAAAAAAAAAACCAAAAAAAGCACAACGTGTCAAAGCAAATTTGCATAGAAATCCCAAATGACATTTGCAAGTAGAGTTAGATTTATTTGGACTTGACAAACTTTTAAGGAGTCAAATTCATCTAAATGTTCAAGGAGCCAACGCACCAAAGTATATTAGCCAAATTAATAAAGAAAATGAATGGCAAAGTCAAAAATTGTCACACATCTCTAAGCTATGGCAATTTGATGCCGAATAAGCTGTGTATCGAGCGTGAAGTCAAGCATTTGTTATAAGCGCTTAAGAGGTTATTTCAACCATATTAAGCCAACACTGCGACCACACACACCATACAAGAGCATACAGGGCAAACTTCACACATAGCAATTTAGCAAATATAGCAATTTAATAATTTCCTTTGGCAAATAAACACACACATAAACACCACGTGTAGTGCAAGAGAGCCCAAGCGTGCGCTATACACGAGGCGAGCGACTTAAAAGCCACTTCAAACTTTTCTATCACGAGTGTTGTTAATATATACGATACGACACACAAGCACATATGTAGCATACTTGCAGGCGTGTGCCCATATCTATGTAATAGTGGCGTTGTATTTTACGCGAGCTCACTTTTTTAATGCCACATAAACGATTGTGCGGACTCGCAACATGTGGGCGTGCTCGACGCGCTCGATTGAGTATTTGTGCGCCCGTGGTTATGTAGAAAGAAAAATATGTGCAAAATGTGCTGCATTTTGTAGCATACATATCGGCGCTAATTTTGCAAATTACAGTTTTAACTTTTTAATGACAAGTCACTTGTTTGTGGCTTTGTGCGGGCGTGTCGTGATAAATGAAGGCGAACATGCAAATTATAACAGCAACGCGCAAATGTCGACACGCCCCCACTATTTGAACCAAAGTTTATACCTAAGAGATAGAGCGATACTGGTATATAGATTGTTTGACAAATATCATAAGAGCGTGTAATAGTGACAATAATTTTTGTGTTAGAAAATATTTCTTCTTTTCTGCGATTTACTTTTCGATTTGTATGTCATTTGCCTTCTCATTACGACTGAGCATTGCTGTCGAATTTTTTTTTTTTTGTTTTGTAGAAAAACATGTCGGATACTTAGACCTCAAAGTTGCAAAAACTGTTGATATTTATAAGTAAGATATTGCAAGTTGAGGAAAATGAGACGCATTTGCAGGCACAAAAGGAACGCGGTAGAAATGCATGAGTTTGAAGAGCTCGACAAGCTGGCCGACATTGGTAATGCTCGAAAATTCTACGAAATAATGCGCCGACTAACAGAAGGTTTCAAAACCGGAGCAATACTCTTGTAGAACCCCCAGAGCTTATCTTGTAACCGATGCCCAGAGCATACCGAGATAATGGAGGGAACATTACTCCAGCCTGCTGAATGGCAGTGAAAGCATAACACCAGGAGCCCGATTCCGTAATCGACGTTCTATCGCCCGACCTTGAAGAAGATCGAATAGCAATTACCAATCTGAGATACAACAATGGAACAGCTACTTTGTAGAATATAGTCAGACGAAAGCAATCCCGATGATTGGAATTTAAGTCCGTTCCCATGACAGTGGGGTCTAAGTAACTGGAACGGACCCGGATTTTAATCCGGCCAAGGACTGTCAACTCGACAAAAAAAAAGACAAGAAAAGAGAATCGATACACACCTCCTCTTCGTCTGTTTCAAAACTGCTTTTGATGCCGCGATGTCTGAATTTTTAAGGGAAATGTGGAAGCAATGGCAGAGGAGGACCTCCACTGCCGAGTACCCAATGAAGAAGAATAATAGCTCAGTATTATTCCATAGATTCCATAGATTTACGAAAGACAAACCAAATATATTCCGTTGGTTAATATTTGAAAATGAAAATGGTTTGAAATCAGAAGAAAGTTTCCAAAAAAGCACTGATTTTTTTTTTTTTTTTTTTTTTTTTTTTTTTTTTTTTTTTTTTTTTTTTTTTTTTTTTTTTTTTTTTTTTTTTTTTTTTTTTTTTTTTTTGATAACAGAAATCCAAAAACTAACCCTCGCATTGATGTAAAATACAGCTCAACTTTTTTAAAAGGAAATGTTGGTATCATTGGGAATTCTGGTTATCTGCGTCACTTCAGAGCACAGAGTTGCACAGTGGCTTCTTGCATGTAACCCCCATTGTACATTAACGTCTAGGGATATGAAAGATTGATGATTATAAGCGCATGCGAGTGAAAGAAAAATACTGAATGTTATTTTTTTCCATTCATAATGACTTTTGAATGTCAACATGAATATACATTTAGTCATATAACTAGTGACGCCATAAAAAGGGAAGCCAACGAAAATTGGGAAAATGAAACATGGAAACTGTGAAAATGTTACAAAAACGAGCCTAGTGTTGTATATAGAAAGTATATCAATTTTAACTGACAGACAGTCTGTCTGACCCTAAACAGGGTATATTAGATTTACCACGATATTTGCAATACAAGGAAGGAACTGTGGGAGACCCTGTAAAAAATATTAATACATACAAATATCTAAATGAAAGGTCTGAGATAACGGTCTGAAAATTTGCCCAGGTCCTTTTCTCCCCAAGAAGCTGCTCACTTGTCGGCAACGCCGATATCCGACCACTATTGAATATAGCAGACTACAAACTACTTGTCCCTAACCAAGCTGTTGTATGGAAAACTTTTTTATTTAACGAAATATCTGCACGTAATTTGGCATGGATTAATACCTAAGAATCGCACTACTATAACATATAGCCATATAAACTGACCGATCCAAACCAAGTTCTTGTATGGAAATCTTTTTAATTTGTCAGGATACCTTCACGAGCATTGGAACATATTTTTTTTGCAAGCAAACGCTGCAATATCCTAATATATGGTTCCGATCGGACCACTGTAGCATATAGCCAACAAACAACGTGACCAATCAATATCAGGTTCTTGTAACGAAACCTTTTCATTTCACAAATTATCTTCCCGAAATTTATCATGGAGTGTTATCTAAGTCAACCCTACAATCTTCGAGCATTTTATTCCGACAGCATTACTATAGCATATAGCTACCATAGACTAAACTGAAAACCCCTTACGGGCTGTAAGAAATGTCCATATAAAGGTATTATAACTTCGGGGCAGCCGAAGTTAACGTTATTTCATGTCTTTTTTTTCTTCTAAAAATATAAATATTTGGGTATGCGTAAGCTCTGTGAAAAATAAAAACGATAAGGATTGCATGAATTGGACTTCGGATGGCTTCAGCATCCACCAAGTTCACCGAATCTTGTCGTCAGTGACCTTCTCCCGTCCCAAGACCTTAAGAGAATATTAACTTAAAATATTGAAGTAACTATGAGGTAATCGAAAGTCAGATGGAAGAAAGAAAAAAGAAAAAGTCCTTGATTAATAAATATACTGGCATAAAGGCCATGAAATCTTCGAAAGCGCGAGCAGATCGCTGAAGGAAAAAACTTTGAATCATAGATTGCACCAAAGCACCTCCGAAGGACGTCCCATTGCAAATTAATCCCAAAAGAGAGAATTTAAAATTCACCAAACTATTAACTATTGTATTATTATTCCACGGCACTGCAAAAATTAATTGCCTGCATTTGCTAAGGTTATTTATCCTCTAAATTTTATTTTAACCTCCAGAGTTGGCATGGCAACCATGCACTGGCGGCAAACCCTCCAACGAACCATTGATGGCAGCATCAATGAGTGAACTTTATGATTACACATGCTGCATAAATTCGGTTATTAGCCAACTATCGCTGCGAACCAACTAATAAGCCCCGTTAGGGAGAAGTGGCAAACCATAACGAACGCATGGCCATAATCAGCAGGCAGCACAACTAACAATAGCAGCACCATCAGCGCTGGCGTCATCCATAGCCGCGACCACAAAACAAATTCAATGGCCAGAGCTTAGCAAAGAATTAAAACAAACAGCATAGTAAGCACATTAACATGGCTTAATGCAAACACATACACGAGCTGGGAGCGTGTAGGAGTCGCTTTGCTAATGGAAGTGCTGATATACAGCAGGCGAACACACACACACACACCCATGCACATACACATGGAAGAGTGCGAAGGTTGCGCAATGCTCAAATTAGCGCCGGCTTAGAAACATAGCCAAAAGTACATATGCACATATACGAGTATGAGCATAGAAATGGCAAATAGAGGGAGAAAGCACAAATCTGAAACACAAACATGAAGTTAGAATGTGCACAGTGAGGAAAGACAATGAAACAAAGTGTAATAGAAATGTGAATAGACACACAGTCGAGTTCTGTGCGAAATGTTAAATGATTTAATTAATAATTATGGTCACAGTGTGTGTGTGGAATGAGCGATTCAGCAGTTGGCCTCTTTCTATTGCGCTTTAAGAGGGCATACGGCCACACATGGCAGTTAATCGTTTGACATGGCAGTGCACGCATACACCGTTACAAACACGTTTCGGGCCGATTGCGTATACAAAACATTCCACAAATATTAATTTGGCAGATGTTTTATGTTTTGTTTCACGTTAGCCGGATTTGGGAAAGCGAAGTGAGCGGGTTTGATATACAACAGGCAAATGAGAAAAAACGTTAGTCAGCCACAATGAAATCATATACATATACGGTTTTAATACTAGATAGAGAGTGTGCTTATTCGATTATGGTGTGTATCTATTGGGTAGTCGAAAAAGTCTTTTCGTATTTCTAATTGAACTTCAATTTATTTTTTTATTTATAATAATTAATAAGTCAACAAATATGTACCATTTTGGTCGACCACTTTTCGCTATTTTTCCGCTAGAGACATTATTCTAACTGCGACAAGTAATTTTCACAGGCTTTTCTTGAAGCCAACTCTACTGCATTATGTTCTGCATTGCTCGAAAAAAATGGTATTCCGATGGTGCAAGGTCAGCGCTATATGGCGAATACATCAAAAGTTTCAGCCAAGCTCTCCCAGTTTTGTCGAGTCAACAAAGATGTGTGTGGTCTAGCGTTGTCCTGATGGTAGACGAAGCCCTTTGTGTTAATCAGTTCTGGCCGCTTTTTTCGATTGCTTGCTTCAATATCATCAATGTTGACAGAAAAGGGTAGAATCAATCGATCGACCAGGCTAGTTGATTCTTTTCCAATCACACCAAACACTCAACATAATCTTTCGAAGCGTCAATCCAGGCTTTGCGACCATTTGTTAAGTTTCACCACGCATTTTTCGCACATTATTGTATTGCTAGCACTGGTGGTATACGACTGCAGCGACATCTATTGAAAAATACGAAAACACTTTTTCGACTACTCAATATATAATATTAGAAGTTTTTTAGGGATCATACAAATTTGTTTGTTAGTTTTTGAGATGTCCGAATGAAATTGAATATGCATGGGCATTTTGATATTCTCTTGATCATTTGTCGCAATCTACAGATCAGACAACTATACTCCATATCTCCCATACAATCAATTAATCAGATTAATTAAGCTTCGTCTTAAAAATCGCTGGCTTGAAACAGGTTTTAGACCTCTTAGGAAAAGTTGTTTATAAGGGTCCGAGAACATTATCGGCGCATGCGATTTTATAAAAAAAATCGACCGGCTCTAATCTATATACCATCTAATCAAATTTGAACCGGACGTATTTTAATACAATTCCTATTTATTTTAAAAGACGATTATACATCTATTAAATAGCCTCCTTAGCCAATACAAACAAGGCAATGTTTAACTATATCGATGTTATCGTCATCAACAGAGAAGAATGAGCCACGGCAAGTTTTCTACGACTTCAGGACCTTCGCTGAATGCTTAGTGCCACGCGAATACTTGTGTGCGTGATACAATTGACCTCCCAAAAATACTTCTTGCAACATTTTCAACGATTCTGTAGAGGCGTTTTCATTGCAAACACAAAATTTCAAGCAAAGTCATTGTTGAATTTTCCTGTGTCCATGTTTGCATCGTGAACAAAGAGCTGCCAAACACACACCTTTGACATTTGAAAATCCAACTTCACACGAAAATAAAAACGTGTTGGACCAATATGCGCTTTGCTATCGATTCGGTTTGTGCTCACAGTACCAGTGGTTTACGTACTGCAAATTATATTTAAGTTATGACCTCCCCGAGTATATGTGAATAATTTTAATTTTCCGGTCGGTGGCAACTCTTTTAATAATCGAATACCTATATTGGAGGCCCTAATTTTCTCAATCAATGGGTTGCAACTTCATTTCAAAAAAAGCCTTCCGACTTTTCTATTGTTGTATAGTAAGCTGGAAACTTAATACTGGAAACTAAAGCTATTATTAAACTATTCGATCTTCGCGAACAGAAGATTTTAAAATATTCTTATAGATACAAGTTGGACTGTTGGAGGAAGTATTTAACAGTATTCAAATCATTATTTTACTTTCTTCAAGAATTATTAGTTGTGGGCAGTTTTTTTTTTTTTTTTTAAGAATAACGTTTTACAAACTAACTTCAAGAAACCACTAACTACTAACGGGTTTTGCAATAAGAGCGCTACAAAAGTTGTTTTTTTTTTTTTTAATAAAAAAAAGTACATTCAATATCACTATGTATGGAACTCGAATTCTCTTGCATGGCCACCACGGGCATGCTTAAATGACGCCGAACCCAATTTTCGACAGTTTTCAAGCATAAATCGGTCGATACTGCTGCAATTATACGTTCGATTTTCGAAGGAAGTTCATCAATTATAGCTGGCTTGTTGGCATAGACCATAGACTTGCGTCAAATCACACAACCGAGGCGACCAATTGACTGGGCCATTTCATGAGATAAAACGTTTACCAAACTTGGTTTTCAATAAATCGATTGTGACATTCGCGGCTTGTGGCGCCGTCCTGTTGGAACCAGGGTCAGCCCAATTCTGGTGGTCAAGCGGTTTCAGTTCTTACGTCAATTTGATCTTGTAAGGACGCAGGCCAAGATCTTTTCGCAAAATTCGCCACAACGATGTCAAAGAGAAGCAAAACGCTTGAGAACGATTGGTTACGGACACTTCTTTGTCTCACTGTACTGTGCCTGTGGATTAAAACTTTTCCACTAGATACTAATTGTTGATCTGACTGTGACTTCGAATTTAAGTAGTAAATTTTAATAATTTTTACTCTTTGTTGGATCGCATATCTTTCCATGATGAAATAGTAAACCTTACTGAAGCGAAATGTCAAAATAGCGAAAAAAAGAACGTGGACGTAGACATTTTGATCTTTGCTGTTAGACTCGATTTTTGTCCTGAGAAGACCCTTGGCTCAATCTCCTTTAGAAAGGACGGAGAAGTATTATATGTAGTATCATATTTTGAAAAGAGTAAATTTTTTTTCGTCGTTAATTAGACGCGGTGCTCGATGCCACGAACTAGCTGATGGCTTACGACAATGCACCTCAACGGAACTGGAATATTTTCGAAAAGTCACAAACTCTAGTTGATTAGATCAGTTTTTTAGAGTATAAAAAAATTGCTTACTAAAACGGTGAGACAGATACTACCATTCAAATTCATTCAAATTGGAAACCAAAAACCGACATACAATCCAAAGTGATCTCTTGAATATGTAGAACAGCAGAAATTAGTTTTCATACTAGTTTTTCCTAATCATCTTCAAGGCTAAGAAATAATGAGTATACATTCATGAAAATCCGACTGATAACAAATATACTGCTAGATATCAATATATGGTATATCCAACTGTTGTGCAACTTTTCACGTTCACAAAGCAACAAAGAAGAAAAATTAATTAGAAGGACAACAAAGAGTCGTAAAACACCGTTTCTAGAGAACAGCAAAATATAAAGTACACACACAAACCATTTCGGAAATTCATTATCATAAGAAAATGAAGAGTTTGCATTAAAACAAAACTCTGTTTAAAATAATAAAAAGGAAAATAGATAAAATAATAGAATATTTACTACCAAAACCTAAGTAAAAACGACGATAAACCTCAGCATTTAGAAAGAAGAAAAAATTAAAATATGCCATAATTTCCCAACAGGGTCAGCATGCGATGGATTTTTTACATTACTCCGTCAATATACCGACGCTACCGTGAATTGCCGTAAGTTTACGATAAAAACGCGTGCTGGCGAATAATAAAGAGGGCCTCCTACATGCTCAGAACGCCGTAATGTATGCAGCATGCCTGTTATTAGGCTAATTACACACATCAGCCAACATTATTAGTGTAAAGAGTCAGGGCAAAAAACGGCGGGCAAAGCAGGTGAAATGCTGGTTCGAGGTGTCTCTCGCGCGATTCCAGCTCTTTCATAATTCTGCGCGCACCGCACACAAACAAAATCATATCACACTCATATAACGGTTCATAAACGCGACTTTTTCCCTTCCCATTATTACTGCATACATCAGGGCGGTCATACACATATATTCTTCATGTTAGTATGTATGGCTGGGTAAATGTGGAAGGAAAAAACCAACCGATTGCAAGTGGCGTTGTTCATTAGAGGGGTTCATTGAGTCAAGTCAAGGCCAAACGTCGCCATAGCAACCCTTTAATTAAAGCTAATAGGAAAACAATTAGTATTGCCGCTGTTAAGTGAGTTTCGGCGACAGCATCTAGCTAGCGGTGTAGATGGTGTGCGAAAGGATGGTGGTGTATATATTTACGCTCTACTTTTCGATTACTTTTTAAGGATATTGGAATTTCAGATAGCCAATTCTGGAAATTGTTTATTTATTTCGGGTTTTAACATTATCATTGGCATTCTCAAACTTTTTGTAAAACTTTAAAGTTGGAAGAAATAAAAAAAAGACATTTTATAAAATTTGAATTTGTCATCAAACCTATGAAGTTTGATATGGTTGAAAACCACAGAAACACAGAAGAAATTCCTCAGCGAAGTTGTTCGATTTAACAATCCTTGTCTGAATATAAATTCTTGCCTTTTTCGATAATGCAGAGCCGATATTCGTGGGAACGGCATGAAATTAGTATTTTTTTTACAATACCTTGGCAATCAACCCCTTCTTGAGCCTCTACAAAAAAAAAGCTCTATGACAAACAACGAAAAATCGCGAGCAATAAATTAACGGTAATCCACGAAATCAATCGCTCCACTCAACGACAACAAAAATAACCGCAGATTCTATTAGCATATTTAATTAGATCGCACAAAGTTGGTTAGGAATGCGATTATAAGCAGTTATATATAGGTACATAGTACATACCCGCATGCCAACAAACTCAAACTACGAATAATTAATCTGTGCGACTTGGCACATTGTTCGGAGAAGTGACTGCCACAAGAAGAAAGCAGCACTCGGCTGGCAAACTTAACCAAGTCGAGCATTAGTGTGCATTAAGTGAGAAAACTGAGGAGAACTGATTTCTCAGAATGAAAATACCAGCACGCAAGAGTATTTACTTACAAATACACTAACAAAACACGAAGAAATCTGTAATTTCGAAGAGATGGCAGTCGGCGAAGCTTTGTGCAAATAGGTTGCACTACTTTGTATATAAGTTGTTGTTGTGTGGAAGAAATGAAATGCCGGCACTATGAAAATAATGAAAATAAGGTAATCAGTCTTGAGCGAAGCAGCTTAAGGAGCTCCTTAAGGACAAAGTGTATACTTATGTATTAGCAAACAGGTGGGTATTCATAATTCGTGGAGCGCAGTGAATCTAAAATAGCCATCTAGTTAGTGTAATTGCCATAATGAATTTTTATGGCGTACGTTGGAAGCTAAATACACAGAAAAATTAAAAGAAGGGAGGCAGGGTGCAACCGAACATTTTATACTCTTACAAATTGCAGGGATCAAAGCCAGGGAAATAGCTGAAGGTGTGAGACGTCAACGAGAGGATCGGAATCCTAGCAATTATAATATACACATATGCTATATCTAACTCATATACTGACCGGTTTTGGGCTTCTAACGTACTACGTTTTCCTTCACAAATGTAGTACGTAGAACATGTTCCCTGGATTTCATTAAGGTACCTCACATACAATGACTATTCATATGGAGTAAAGTCAGCCGGATGTTCGAAAATCCTGGTAATAGTTACATATATGGGGACTTGGTCAAGTTTTTACCGATATATTTTTTATATACATATATTACTACAATATTTAAAAACAAGAAAAAATGTTTAGTTTGGCCGCACCCAAGCTATCACACCCGTTACAAGTGCATTTCTCATAGCATAAAACGATATACCAAGATTTTTATATTGATTTTGATCTGTCAGTTTGGATGGCACCTGTATGCTACAGTCGTCCCTATACTTCTCCGATTCTAACGATATGTGACAAGATTGTAGTCTTGTCTTGGGCAATAAAATATGAAAAATTTCATGAAGATACCTTGTCAAATAAGAAAGTTGTATGGATGCCACATCTTAACAATTTCTGAATAGATTCTATCGATGCCTAGGATAACAATATATGCCGATATTTGTGAAGATACCTTCACAAATGTAGTTATGCATACAAGAACCTGTTTTGGATCGGCCAGTTTGCCAACTAACTATGTACTATAGTGTTTCAATATCGATATTTCTATTATGAAAACTTTCAAACACGATATTTCAAAAACTGTGCAACTAGTTCCCGTATATACAAACGGGCAAGCCGTCGGACCAGGCTTAATCCACTCAGCTCGGCACACTGATCATTTATACACATATATGTATATACATAAGGGGTATTCTCTTGCTCTTGCAAACCCTTGCACGGTGCAAGAATTGCATATTTCTCCACCGCAAAATATGTCAGACCAAACCCATGATTATTTGCGTGCAATGTCAGGCAAAAATATAATTGCAACCCTGTTTTAGCTGTCATTTTACTTGAATATATATTTTGACGTTAAATTGTTGAGGAAAGTAAATTTTAAATAGATTTTATAATTTTTATTTAAATTATAAAGATTTGCTACATTTTTTTTTTTTGTTAATAATGACTACAGAAGGTGCGCAAATTCACAATATGGTCTCGTGCAATTTTTGTTTTGTGTATTAATGTTTCGGTAATTTCGATGTTAAAGATGCACCACGCTTTGCGGGACCAATTGTCGAAAATATTGATAAAACAATGGAAAATATTGAGTAAAAATTTCACAACACAACGTTTTTGGTTCTTTTCAAAAAGACTGGATTCAAAAAGAAGATGGATTTATAGGTGCATACGAGAAATCTCATAGACCAAATATTCAGTTGAGAATCGCTACTGAATCAAAACAAAATATATCCATTTCTGAAGCAGTTTGTTATAATAATAGATAATAATCTACTACGAGCTGCTTCCCGACGAACTAATTCTTAATTCCTAAATATGTACCGTCAGCAATGGAACCGGCTGCAGAGAGCAATCGCCTGAAGACGGCCAGCTTTGACTAATAGGAGAAAACTTATGTTTCATCAGAAAACACAAGGCCACACACACCACCATAATGACTCGCCAGCAGTTGCAGAAACTTGGTTGGGTGGTTCGTAAGCATCTATTTTATAGTATGGACATTGGACCAAGTTATTACTATATATCATTTCTAAAGAGCATGATTTTACTTGTGAAAATCGACTGTATCATCTTTTTGCCAATAGGGACAAGGGTTTATATGAAAATTGTGAAAATATTTACAGAAGATTCTAAAATTTAATTCCACACAGTGCCATCAAAATGTGAGAACAAGTGGAAGAACATTTCTCAGATGTCAAAATTCGAATACAATAAAAAATAGAAAAGAAATATACTAAAACAAAAACACCAAAAAAGCAAACGAAGGCCAAAATAAATAGCAATAATTTTAATTTATAACTTTATTTGGAAATGTCGACACATATCGATTTCCACATAACTGAGTTTCGCTCTTAACAACAGTAGCAAAACAGTCAACAAATATGAGGAGAATGTTTTTATTTCCTCCTTCAGATCTATTCAAGCGTAGAAGAAAGTGTATGTTATGAAAACCATTAGAAACAATATAAACACATAAATAAATAAACAGAGAGGCAACAAGTAGTAAACGGATACCACAGCAGGAAAGGAAATAAACAACAAGTATACGCATGGACGCATGGAGCGCTGTCCGAAAGCAGTCATGCAATCATCGAAATTAAGGCGGCACAAACACACAACAACAACGTTGCTGCACAGGAAAAATTATACAAAAGAAAACTTTTTCGCAAACTTTCAGGTGAAGCAGACAAATATGTCATGACGCGTCAAAATCTGTGACGGGCGGAGAGTAACTTAGGACCTAAAGACAATGGAACTGAAGGAGAAGCAGCAACGTAAAGGAGTATGAGAGGGTAAAAATGTAGTTGAACTTTCTCTATACTGTCTTGGCTACTTTCGACGTTGCTTTGCTCTTCCGGCCAATACGTTCTCAGTCCGGCACATATCAAGGATAACAATCGATTATAAGATACTTTAATTTCCTGCTCTTAGTAGCCCAAATGAACTTTGGAGCAAATATGTCCAATCAGATATATTGACAAAACAGCTTTTCAAAGGAAATTAGTTTGCCATTATAAGGGTGAGGAATGAGCAACAAAAGTTGCTACGCCTGAAATCAGACTAAAGGCTGCGTTCACACACAAAGACGTAAACAGACAGTAGCGTTGCTAAGTTAGATTTCTAGTCTTCCATTTTCACCAGCGTTGATACTTTTTCGAAAACAAACTATATTCTTAACATTAAATTAAATTAGATCCCGGCTGAAGGTTGGTGGTGTGCACTATCATCTCATCAAATATGACTGGAATTGACTCATTAAAACTGCATGCTTTAAAAGTTTCTCTGGCGATTTCTACAATGAAAAAAGAAATTCAACAACGAGTTTCCTTGAAATTTTCCAAGGAAATCGTGGCTACGGAATAGTTGAAAATGTTGAAGAAGTGTTTTGGGGAACCTACTTTATCAGGAACACCAGTACTTGAGTGGCGCAAAACAACCAGTGGAGATTCTGAAGGCATCGAAAACTTGCCTTAAGGGAGTCTTCCACCTCACTTAATGAAGACAACATCGAAAAGTGTAAAAAGTGCTTGAAAATAGTCGTGTTGCCATAAGAGAGATAACGGAGATCCTCAACCATATTGGTTAATGTTTTGGGTATTAAACGTGTCAATACTAGATTCTTAACAAATGGTGCTCCGAATATGAAGCGAAATAAAAAAAATCAAAATTCTTACATCACAGAAGATAGAAGCTGATAAATGGATAAAATGTATGGGAACGGAGAAAGTTGACATCCTGTGATGTCTTATATTTTATGATAGATTTTACGGCAGTCAAGCTCGAACATTTATCAAAATAAAAGATAATTTAAGGTACCTATGAAATATATACGAGCCACACATTTGGCTTAAACCGTCATTGCACTTCAATAAGAATAAAGCAGTTAATAAGTAGTAACAATGAGAATTATGCACTTAGGAAGCTTTAAGATCACGTACTAATATATAGAAGTGCTGTCGTAACGGCAGAAAACACTTCTAAAGTAATTTCGAAAAATAGTGTCGAGTTGACAGTTCTTGGCGAAAAAAACCTGTTACTTAGACACGACTGTCGTGGTAAATGCGTATTCAAAAGTGCTGTCAAATCCTTTCGTGTCATATCGCTCACCACAGCACAATAAAAAATACATAGTTGAGCTTATTAACATTGCACTTTCCATTCCTCAGCTTCGATAACTATATCATTTTGCTCTAAATAAAGAAAAACTCTCTCACATAGCGTTCAAAGGAGACGTAAAGCATCGCCATTTTAGAAATATCTAATGCGAAGATAAATTATATGCGGGTAAAGCACACCACACTCCATTACTTTTATGACCTTGCAACAAAGTAGTATTTGCCACAAATCAAGTGACAATGCAGCAATTGCGAGAGTTTAAATGAAAGAATAATAATAACGATGAAGGCATAAAGGATAAAAACCATAAAATTAAACGGGGTCTACGTAAGGAAAATTTATACCCACGCAACACGTCGCACAAAGTATTTTAATATTAATTAAGTTTATATGCAGACAGTCAAACAACAAGAATATGGTTTGAACAAATTGTGAGGCAAATGGCCACCACGGCTTCGTTTACATATATCTGAAGAATGCCACGGAAGCTTCTAATGAAATTTGTGAAGTTTACGGAGACGATACTGTATCAGTTCGTGTAGCACAACAATGGTTCGCTTGCTTCCGTTCTGGAAATTTCGATGTGAAATATGCACCTCGCTCTAGTCGACCTATCGTTAAAAAAATCGATGAAATTATGAAAAAGGTTGACCAGGACCGTCCAATAGGCAGCCATGACATGGCTAAGGAACTTAACATTCATCATAAAACGGTTTTGAACCACTTAAAAAAAAGGCTGGCTACAAAAAGAAGCTCTATGTTGCACGAGTTGTCTGTGAAAAATTTAATGGACCGAATTAACATCTGCGATTCTTTGCTGAAACGAAATGAAATCGAACCATTTTTGAAGCGAATGGCAACAAGAGACGAAAAGTGGATCAAATACGACAATAATGTGCAACAAAGATCATGGTCCAAGCATAGTGAAGCTCAAAAAATGGTCGCGAAGCCATTGTTGACGCCTCGAAAGGTTATGCTGAGTGTTTGGTGGGATTGGTAAGGAATCAACCACTATGAGCTGCTCCAGCCTGGTCGGACGATTGATTCTACATTTCATTGTCAACAAGCAATTGAAAAAATAGCCAGAACTGTACTCAACAGAAAGAGCACTCCGTCTTCCAACAGGACAACGCTGGACCACACACAGCTTTAATGACTCGACAAAAACTAGAAGAGTTTGGCTGGGATTTTTGTCGGACTACTATTTGTTTCGGTGAATAAAGTTGGCTTCAAGATAAGCCTGTGAAAGTTACTTGTCGCAGCTTTTCGCCGAGAAACTATGGCAGAAGGTGGTCAAACAAAATACTAAATATTTGGTTCGTTAAAGTTCATTATCAAAAAAATAAGTTGAATTTTGATTACTTTATCTATTACCTAATATATGTGCACTTGATAAATGTATTTAGTGCGAAAAATTTGTAAAATTATTCAAAACGCTTCATTTAAAACTACTTTGTAAAATCGCTCCAAATGCGTGAAAACTTTTGGTCATATTCGAACTGAGCCCTTTCTTTCTTTTATTCTTTTTTTTTTTTTCTCCGCCAAAGTAGTAACGACAACTAAGCCGTTTAAGCATGAAAACACACAAAAGAGCGACCAACAGCAGCCATGAAAGAATGCCTTGAACGTCAGCAACATTAACGCCTCTTAACCCGATTGACATTGTGTTGGTGTGCGGTGCCAGTAGCAATGCGTACAGTACCATATAAAATCAACTTATCAAAGAGTAAAGGGTAGTAAGAAAGCGAGTATTTGATATGACTAGTTAGCTAACTACTCAACAAATTGTAGTGTCTTTATGAATGCAGTTTAGTCTTCTCCGGTATTTAAGTCTACGAACTATCAATTGTTAACCTATTAACCTCTACTACGGTGACTAATTGCGAGTTGTCGGCGAAAGCGGTCTCTAAGCATAAACTAGTGCTGCACCAAAATGAACTAGTTCCTCGTCAGTACCATGCTGACTCAACACGCTAGCTGGTATCTAATGCAGTTAGTAACCATGAAAAAGAGAGAAGTATTGATTCCTGATGCCGTGTAAGAAGCACTGCGGCGAATTAAAAAACATTCTGCACAAGTATTTGATTAGAAATTTCTCGGCGTAAGAACGTAAGAACAGGGTTCTTGAAGGTAGAGAAAATGCCTGTGTACTTATATAATATAAATTTTTATGTGCATAGACAAACTTCGAACTATTTGAAATGTAAATTAATTTCCGTTGATGGTAAGCTAACATATAAACTAACAGTCTGTAAAATCAAGCTCACTGAATTTCTCGATAAAGATTCAATTCAAAACCAATTTCGCAAATATTTAAAACTTTATGTGCGTTCTAGTCATAAATATTTGTATTGTTGCTGCACTGGTATGAGTGCATAGCATACAAATGTACTAGAAATACGAGTATTTTATGGCTTAATTAGCGAGCAGATTTTTCAAAAAAAATAAAAAATTAAAAAAAAATTTAAAAAAAAATATGAGATTATATTAGAACCAGTTTGGATAAATTTAAAATTAAAACAGTTTGGCTGTCCTATCACTTTTAATTTACAGTAAAATTGCCATATGAAGATATTTCAAATGTGATTAGTTGCTTGGGTCTGATACTAAAAGTAATAATAAATTTCAGAAAGACTAAGATAGAAACCATTTTCTTATGCTACCATTTACTAATTCTTCGTTGAATCTGAAGCTGTCAAATTCGTCCCTAAATATGCTGAAGTTTTTCCTAAACTAAGGAAATTAAATAATCAAGGTATCGAATTTTACAGTAACTTAAAATAATCATCTTGGCCAAAAATTTAATTAAATCGCGTATTTTATACAACATTCGACGTTTATTAACCCATCAAGAGTACATAGATTAACTTAATCCAACTTTCAACGATGAAGTTTCATCAAGGACCAGTGTTTATCGATGGTGTGGTGAATTCAATAGGTGGCAAAAATCACTTTCGTGAAGTCATACAAAATCAATTGTGTTTCTAAAGACTATTGATACTGTGCGCCAACTGATATTTCAAGTTCATCCTGTGACCTATCATGAGACTTAGATAACTATAGATATTAGTATTGAGACCAACAATGATTCAATTATTTCACTGAAAAAAAATAGTTTTCTTTGGATCCCACACAATTTGTTGATCGCTCAAAAAAGGCAAATGTGGATTAGTCGAGATAAATGTTAAAAAAAAATACTATAACGCTCGAAACACATCTATGACAGCTGACTGTATGGGAGCTTCAAAATAAACCAAACCAACTAACTGTTCGCACAAGAAACACTTTCAAACGGTTAACTGGTCTTTTGGAAAAACTGTATATTATCCATCCAACGCATAGTAGAAAATCTGATTGGTATCCAACCATGCCAATTGTTTTACAAGAAGTCGGTAAAACCAACCACTAAAGACAGAGCACTCGTCCCCACGACAAACAAGTCATCCACAGTATGGTCTTGACTTGATACCAAATGACTGTTTGAAGAGACGGTTCATGCCTTCAGAACGCATGCTTTGGAGATACCTGAATCAGAGTTTTAAAAGTGTTTCGAGAATTATTTCAAATGCAAGCAAAGTGTAGATATATTTTGAAAAACAATAACAATATCCCGAAATATAAAAGGATGCTAAGGATGTAATCAGAGCTTTCTTTTTTCAGCAAAAAGCACATCTCAGGCTGTAAAAAGTATTATTGATACAAAAAACGAATTTCCTAGTATTATAATCAAAGAAACGTTAAATTGATAAAATTGGTATTTTTCACGATGAGCACCGGAACATATCTATCTCTGTTCTCAGATCTAATTGCCATTGAAAGCGAACGACTTATGTGTTTACCTCCATTTTCTAAGTAGAACCATATACGCTCTTTCGAGAAACCGCTAAGAGGACTTAAAAAAAAAGGGTTTTTTTCAGCAAAATCAATTAATTTTATTCAAAAACGGTCCAAAATGAATGGCCTCTACGTCTGCATAACGCTTTCCTTTCAAGGGAATTTTTCTGAAAAGGAAGAAGTCGCACGGTGCCACATCAGGTGAATACGGGAAATGGTTAATGGTTAAAATGTGATTTTGGGTCAAATAATCGATCGAATGTTGGATTCTAAGTAATTTTTGGTCGTCAGTCAATTTGTGCGGAACAAACCCAAATTTTCGGTCAAAATGCGATAAATCGATGTTTTGAAGCTGTTCATGAATTTCAATGGTGATTTCGGATGATTTTGAGTTTCAGTTTGGATGGAATTTCCGGTGATCACGGATTTTGATTGCCCCCCATGTTAATCGTCATTTATGTCCTCACGACCACTTTGAAAACATTGCAACCACTTGTGGCACTCTGCTACGGAATATAACTATAATAATAAACTTGTTTCATCAATTGAAACGTTTCGGTAAAAGTTTTACCAATTTAAAAAAATAATAATAATGTTGGCTCTTTGTTCGAAGTTCATTTTCGCACCGATAACACAAACATACTGACACTTAAAACGCAATAACTTCACTTCTAATCGATGAAATGTCATCAAATTCTCACTGGACAATCGATAAAGATAGCAGATTACTTTGGAACGCATGGTGTCTATGAGATTATTTTCAATTCAAATTTAAGATCTATGAAAGTCTATCGGCTTTTTTGTATGAGTACACTTAAATATTTGAAATTTCGCACTTTCACCATTCATTGGAATGGAATTTCATTAAAATTATTTAATTTGACTTTAAATCAACTAAATTAAACAACTTTAATTAACTCAGCATTTGAACGCCTATAACGACACTAAGCAAAAGCTGGTGCATGTGAAAGTATGACGTAAGCGAACGAGTTTGAAACTAATGAAAAATTGTTCTATTCTATATTTAGTTAAAATAATCAGCAACAAAATTTATTCAAAAGCTGTCATTTGTATAAACATATGTACATACAAGCACTTATATGTAAACAAGCATTTGTGCTATGAAATGAAAGTTGCCAAAAAGCACGTTTTTCCAACGAAATACTCGTATTTTATTTGCATAAAATTTTGTGTTTTACAAATGCAAGTTTTGTTCTTGAATTCACTATAAAACCCAAAAAAAATTATATATTTTTTCAGCATATTAAATTTAATGTCATATGAAGTGTGCAAACGTTTGCGTTCGTGTCAGATTGGCAGCGGGGAAAAAGTGTTAACCTCAACTTTTATTTCATTTTATTTACAGAGTTTGGCTAATTAATGCATTTTTTCCAACATATGAAACATTTGAAAGTTAATACTAACTAATATAAATACGAAACGGAAAATTACTAATTAAAGTGCACTTTAGAGAGAAAGCACGCACGAAACGTATGATCCCATATAAGCTTCGAACTTTACTCTTTACATTTGTGTGTAAACAAATGTAAATAATGACATTAGCAAGGAGTATGAAATAGTGTGAATTCAGGGAAAAATGATGAGTATAAACATAATATTTAATGATAAAGTTGATGCCGCACAAAAAAAGGACCAATTAAGGATAATTAGTAGGCAAATAGGAAAATAGTTTTAGAAATCTAAGTTAAGAAATGCTACATACATATGTATCCAAAGTTGAAATGGCGAAACACGTTTAGAAATAAATTATCATACATTGTGACAAAAAAGTACCCTTAAATTGTAAATAACACATAAATTGCTTAATTATCCATCAACATTTCAAAGTAATCCCCACGAGATGTAATACTATTCAAGTTCTTAAACACTTTTCATAAGCATTCTTTGGGATGGACTTGAGATTCTTCAGGGAATTTTGTTTCCATTGACTGAGCACGGATTCCACAGAGCAGCAATTTCAGATAAATAAACAAGAAAAAATCACAAGGAACCAAAGGAGTGGTAAATACGGTGGTTGATCGATGGTGTTCATTGCAATTTAGGCTTTAAATTCGGTCACAATCGTGGCTCGGTGGGATGGTGCACGATTATGACTTGTTCTTCCACAATTCCGGTGGTAGTAGAATTCCTTATTGACTGTCTGTCCCGATCACGAATATTAAAAAAACAATGAGCATCACCGTAATTTTTAAGCGACTTTGGCGTGGTTTTTTTTTTCCTCCATTCCAATGACTATTGACTTGTTTGCATGCCGAACTTGTAAACACATGTTACATTCGCATAATCAAGTATATCTCTTTGGACCTGTTTACGGTACCCTTTATGAAAAAAAAACAACTTTATCGGGACGAGTCGAAGAACGACGCATTTTATACTCAAAAATTTTCATCAAAACCATTTGAACGAACACACAAGAGATGACGAGCTCTCTTGCCATCTTTCTAACTCTTGCCAAACGATTTTCAAGCACCATATCATTCACTTTTCTAATATGTTCATCAGTTTATGAAGTTGAAGATCGTCCAAGAAGAATTTTTCAACATTCGCAACGATTCCGCACACGAAATTTGGTTAGAAATACAAAATTTGAGACATAAAATCACATTCATATTTGATATAGTAATTAATCTTGTAGAACCCCCAAAGGTGATCTGGTCACCGAAGCCCAGAGCATACTGAAATTATGGAGGGAACACTTCTCCAGCCTGCGGAGTAGAAGTATAACGCCAATAGAAGGCGACCCGATTCCCCAATCAATGACGATGGAGCAGACGTTCCATTGCCCGACAAGTTCGACCTTATTAGTGTGGATTCAGGTCTGAAAAACCAGATGTTCACAATACGCCAAATCTTATAAAAGATCCGTGAAAAGATGATCTACACACCCCAACTCTTCGTCGATTTCAAAGATGGTTTTGACAGCAAGAAAAGCAGCTGCCTTTATGCCACTATGCCTGAATTTAGCATCCCCACAAAACTAATACGGATTTGTAAACTGACATTGGGTCCGGAAATGACCTCCCCGAGCCTTTCAATACCAAATGAGGTTTTAGACAATGCGATTCTCTATAGTACTCTTTTAATCAACTCTCCTACTATATGCTGCAGAGACATGGATGATGACATCTGATGAGTCGGCGTTACGAGTTTCCGAGAGAACGGTTGGAAAATGTATGGTCCTTTGCACATTTTCAACGGCAAATACCGCAGTCGATGATACGATGAACTGTACGGGACGACATTGACACAGGTCCGAATGAATAAAAACACCCCAGCTCTAAAAGTATTCAAGGCAGTACCCGTCTTGGAAAGCAGAAGAAGACCTCTACTCCTTTAGACAGACCAGGTGGCGAAGGACCTGGCTACACTTGGAATCTCCAGTTGGCGTCAACCAACCAAAAGGAGAACGACTAGAGCGTTTTTGTGAATTCGGCTATTACCATATAAACGCCGATAAAGAGGAAGAATCTACAATTGCAAAAATATTATTTTCTGAGACAACAAAAAATGAAAATTCAAACACTTGAGAAAAATTATTGGTTCGAATCCCATATATATCATTTTTAGATGATAAAAGTTTTTCGTTGACATCTTCCATTTATTAGAAAGAAAATTTGAGCCCTTAGTAAAAGTATAATAGTATCAACTAAAAAAAAAAAGTATTCGAAAGCTTCGACAGCATGAATCGCATATACGTAATTCACACAACATGGGGATATGGTTGAATAAGCGCTCGATTTAATGTACTACCGGATCTACCAACCAAAATAATACAGTTGTGACAGCAGCAAAGTATTCAAAACCTGTGGAACGATCTAACCCAAGGCGGCCATGAGTACCAAGATAGTATAATGGCTGCCAAAGGTGAGTTACAACGCAAAAAGCACAAAAAAAGACTCAAAATCATTTGAGAAAAAAACCGGTTTCAGAGGGCAGTATTCATAGTCTTCGAGAATATATCCAAAGCTAAGGCTGTTGGCACCGGCGCTGATGTATATTATACACGAACTGGTCCCTCAGTTTTTGAGGCATTGATTTAAAATTTTGCACACATTGTTTTCTACCAGAACCGCCAACATCGAACCATTTTAGCTTTATCCTGTCATACAAGCTTTACACCGAGCTTTTACCTACACAAATATTCATTCAAAATATTTCCATTACGTTCCTTTGATATCTTTAGGGTCTCAGCTCTCTCGACCAACTTCACTTTACGGTCATCAGAAATTATTTTGGGAATTGATTGTTCGATCAAACGTTAAAGTTCTTGTATCGAAAATTTGTTTAATCTCCAAACAAATTGTGCGGATCGGACAACTATAGGATTAAGCTGCCATACAAACTTATCGAACAAAATCCAGATAGAGATGTTTTTACAACCTTTAAGGTACAAGAAATGCAACTGAGGGGTATCGGAGCTTCGATACAGCCGAAGTTAACGCTTTTTCTTGTTTTTACTTTAACTTACACACCCAATTTCAAACCTTATATTTAAACTTCCATCAATATTGATGTTTAAAGTTAAAGTCAATTTCATTAAAGCACAAATATGAAAATTAATTTGAAATAATTGAAAGAATAACATTTAATTTGTCAATCCACACAATCCTTATATTAAGTTATAAAATACGCTTCACCGGCAAACATGGCAACATTATTAACGCTTTCATTACGCATTATGTGGACTACACACATAGCGTGAAAATGTAACTGATACACACGCATGGAAGCATGGATACAAGGCAGCTCGCATAAAACCTGATACGTAGCGAATAAATGGCCATTAATGTTAACTAGCATATCAATCATAATTAAATGAGCTAATTAAGAAGACATTCACTGCTGTTTTGCTGCGTTAATGCAAACTACATTGCTTGTGAGTATGTATGTATAAGTATTACTAGGAACTAGTGCAGCATATATAGGAACTACTGAAACTGACAAGCAGCGTGGCTTACATTTTAATTAGCAACACATAAACAACGGAAAAAGCGGAATATTAGAAAGTAAAAACAAATAAAAAGCCGCCAGGAAACACAAGTAAATCCCTTAAGCTACAATGCCTTTGAAAAATGGAGGCGCAATGTGTTGTTAATGCCATTGAGGGCAGCAAGTCTGCGCATAATAGCAGCTGTCTAACCCAGATCGCGTTTACAACCTGAATTTCTTTGCATATTTTCGATATTAAAGTTTAAACATGGGGCTAAAACAATGTTTTGCTTACGAAGGACTTCGCGTGGCGCAACAACGAAGGGACTAATTAAAAAGTTTGAAACACAATTAGGTGGCAAGTTAACAGCGAATATAATGGCAGAAATAAGTAGACACAATTTGAAAACAAGAAAACAAGCCAAACGGCAAGAAAACAGGGAACCCGCTCATTCAACCAACTTAATGTAAAGCGCACTGGTGCGTATGAGCAACATTAAATTGCCTGGCTTTGGCGCGATTGTTTGTGTGTGTTCTATTGGCGCAAATGTACTTATGTAATCTTGGCAGCAAGTCGCGGAAAAACATCAAAGGAATGAATGTGGCATTTATAAGGCCTTGCAAAATTAATGTGAATGTAAGCAAGACACAGATTTGTGCAGGACAACAGTGTGGGTTTACTTTTTTTGGTGCTTTTGGCGGGGCAAAATGACAGGAAAGCAGGAAAGCAGGAAAACAAAAATAAAAGAAATGGTTTTTACTGAGCCTGCCGCATATTTACATATTCATACATACATACTTCCTTCACTTCCCTCATTATTCTGCGCATTTACGCACATTTTTCACATTTTCCAAGCACTTATCACACACTTCAGCTTTTCATTCAGTTACGGTTATTTAGTTTTATGACGCAAATGCAAACATTTACCGAAACTCACAAAATTATTTATCGACACTCAATAAAGAGACATTCCCGGCGCTGATGCTAGGAATCAATATAGAAGCAATTGCAAAAGGAAATGAAAGTCGCAGACGCTTGTGATAACTCTTGGCAGTTAAAGTAAGCAAAAACTGTTGGCAAACAGTTTCCATGACAGTCATCACTACCTACGCATAATACTAATAACAGTCAACTTTTCGGTTGTCGGCACGTTTCGCAGTTGAACTGTGATTTTGTGTACATTTGTATCGAAAAAATGTGTTAATATTCATTGATGTTAAAGCATATCGAATTTCCATCAAAAATCGTTTATAGCAGTGGCAGGCTTCTGCAATTTTAAACAACAAAAGGTGGTTTGAAAAGCTCGTAGGCTAACATAGAAAAACATTTTTTTTTTTATCAAATTTATTTTTATTTATATTTCAATTAAATTTAAATTATTCAACTTAGTGATCTTCGAAGGTGATACAACGGTGAAACAATATTTCAATACCATTCTTATAAAACATTTTCCGTAAACCTTTAAATAAGCCTCAGTTTTGGTTTTCACCTCTTCAATATTAATATTGCTAAATTTCTTTCCAGCGAGCATACTTTTGAGATCTAAGAAAGAGAAATAAACAATCACTGGGGAACAGATCTGGAACATACGGTGGATACGGGAGCAATTCGAATCCCAATTATTGAAATTTTTTCGTCGTATTCATTGATTTGTGACACGGTGCATTGGCTTGATGAAACAGCACTTTCTTTTGCTTCGAACGGTCAAATGACGCACGGCAATAGTTGCTATTGATGGTTTTCTCTTTTGAGAATAGTCGTTGAAAATTATGTCACAAACTTCACGAAATGCTGATACCTTAACCTTGGCAGCCGAGTTTTGCGTCTTTCCACGCTTTGAGATCGATTCATCAAGTGCAGTCCACTCGGCTGACTGTCGATTGGACTCCGAAGTGAAATGTTGTAGACATCTCTCATGTATTGTTATATATCGAATTTATTCGATTTCATTAAAATTAAATAGCTTTAAATATTCTTCAGAATCAACGATACCTTGTTCGTTTTTGCTGGATTGCGAGCTTGCGCTTGCATTCACTTCAAATGTCTCCCTTCCGCTTTTTTGTCATTTGAATTTCGCGGCTATGTAGAAAGCGCTACAGAGCTCGTATCTGGCAATACTATACAACCTTGAAAGGTCTTGACATAACCTACAAAACGACGCTATGCACGATTAGTTTGGATATTCACTAACGCCAGAATTCGCGCTATTTTCGTTCGTTAAAGGCAAATCCGCTAGAGAAACATTCCGTCAGATTAGTGGTGTATTGGGGGATGGTCTCTATCACTTCGAACTGCGGAGCAATGGTTTCGACGATTCAGAGCGGGTGAAAATGACACCATGGATAAGAAAGCCAGCGGAAGACCTGTGATGACGAATACCGATCAAATCATGGCAAACATCAAGTTAGACCGGCATGTGGCATCTCGTGACATCGCCCAGAAAATGGTAGTTAGTCACCAACCATTTTCAACCATCTGCAGAAGGCTGAATACACAAATGATTGATGTTTCGGTGCCACATAATTTGATGCAAAAAACCTTCTGAGCCGAAACAATACATGGGATATGCTGCTGAAACGGAACGAACTCGACCCATTTTTGAAGCGGATGGTGACTGGCAACAAAAAATGGATCACATACGACAATATTAAACGAAAACGGTCGGTCGAAGGCCGGTGAATCCACCCAAACAGTGACCAAGCCGGGATTGTCGGTCAGGAAGGTTTGCTGTGAGTTTGTTGGGATTGGAAGGGAATCATTCACTATGAACTGCTCCCATATGGCCAGTCGCTTAATTCTACCATCTACTGCGAACAACTGGACCGCTTGAAGCAGGCGATCGACCAGATGCATTCATAATTGTCCAACAGGAAGGGTGTAGTGTTCCACCAGGACAACGCCAGACCACACACTTTGTTGATGACTTGTCAGAAGCTCCAGGAGCTCGGATGGTAGGTTTTATCGAATCCACTATATAGGCCGGACATAGCGCCAAGTGACTACCACCTGGTCCTGTCTATGGCGAATGCCCTTGTTGGTGTAAAGTTGAACTCAAAAGAGGCTTGTGAAAAGTGGCTGTCCGAGTTCTTCACGCAACTTCGCATATTTGAACTAAATCCGATTAATATAAAACTTTTCATAAAGCATTGATTAAAGAGCAAAAAAGTGGAAGGGATATATTTGACAACCTTATTTATCCAATACGTTCCTTTGATATATTTAGGTCTCAGCTCTCTCGAGCAACTGCATTTTACCGTCATACGAAATTATTTTCCGAACTTTTTTGATATTTTTGTTAGTAACAGCTTCTTAAGAACGTAACCTATGTTCAACGTCCTCCGTGTCCATTTCGTTCAAACTTAGCAAAGCACTTTTCAACGGTGGATTTCCCTGGTGCAATGTCCAAGTAATGTTGATAAATCCAAACTTTGGCTTCAACGGTATTTTTCCTCATAAAAAACAATGTTTCAGAAGAATCGTTTTTATCAGCCAACGAACTTTTCAAACCACCTGTTAATAAGTTAAGTTAGCTTGGTCTTACGCTTGTGCGATGTTGGCTTACATATGTAACTAGAAAGTACCGTAGTCCATTGCCAATTAATTCAAGGATAAGTTCCGTTGAGCTAATAAACTACGCTTCAAGCTGCTTAAATAAAGTTTGAAAATATATGAGTCAATGGACCCGTAACCAGATTGGACTTGCGTATCGTATTCCTGTTAGGCTTGTTCTAATTTAGTCGGTTCAGTTCATATCTTTTCACAGAAGAGACTACCATGATTCGAACACGGAGTTTTAATATTCTCTGTTTCTAAGCTAGCCAACTTTTACATCAAAACTTGAAATCGTTATCAAGAAAAAAGGACCATTTCTCTAATATTTCTCGATATAAAACACAGATGACTGGAGTCAACAAAGGTTCACAGCCGAAGCCATATATCCGAAGCCAAAATATCCTTCACAATAGCCGAAAGAATAAGATTTTTAGTTATAGTTTCGAAAAATCTTCCATACCAACAGACACCTATTTTTGTAGTCTCTCCTGGACTTTGGCTATGGTATCAAGATTGTTCAAAATATTGATAAAAACGATTTATGCAGTGCACATCTAAAATCCTGCAAATTTTTTTGTAAAAGTCGATCCGACCCGACCTAATGCGTCGATAGGAACTACTCTGCAACCAATTTGTATTCATAGTAAATAGTCAGCTTTATGCTCTTCAATTTAATGGAAATTCCAATGGCCAATGCATTCAAGTGAGAAGTTCTAAAGCCGCAATAAATACAAGTTGCCAACAATGTGCAAATGACTCTCAATAAATGTGTGTAAACATGTAAAGCAAAGGGTAAACAATAAGTTCCTTAATTTTTTGCGAAATTAGAGTCATTAAAAAATAAACAAAAATTAGAAAAAAACATTAATTTATTGAAAAACAAGTTTTCAATAAACTAAATTTTGTTAAGTTCGGCTGGAGCCTCGGAGATACCTTAAGGTACAAAACGTCACCCATATATAAATGAACATAAAAAAATTGCAATAAGAATGTGCGATGCTCTATGCCAAATTGCAGTTCTGTATATTATTTTAGTGCTTAGTTATGGCACTTTATAGATTGTCCTTTATTGGCATTTTTTGGGAACTTGGTTAGGAATTCCGTCTTACTTTATTTCTAAGGAATATGTCTAGCAAGTTTGCAGGGATGGACGGACGAGCGGGCAGACAAACAGTCGCCTGAATTTCAACATTTCTCGTCATCCTGATCATTTATATACAGACAACCTTAAATCTATCTCGCTTAGTTTTAGGTGATACTTACAACGAACAGGTGAACTAAAAATCAAACCAGATAGCAGTTTGGTAGAAATCATATCTCTCTAATTTCTATTTGCCGAAAAATTTACTAAGCTTCTAACATGCACCCTATATTCAACGAGATATATATAAACTAATACATTCGGGCTTACTTGTGTATACAATTTGTAGTTGTTTGTACACGCAGCGTCATGTTGCATGAATTTCCTACATTGTGCGTGCTTCATTATCTGTGAAGCTCCCTGGGTTCAATTTCGAATTTATTTTGCAAAACTTTTGTTTGTCACCCAAACATTGTGTATGATAGATGACATCAAACATTGTGTGCGCGTGTGCAAGTGGGTGTATGCACGTGTGTTATGAATTTTAGCTTTCATGTTTAGAATAGTTGCCGAAATTCTTGTAGTAGCTTGTGTACAATATTGCAGAGTATATTAGAAAAGAGATCACAAACTAAATCTTTCTAATACTAAAGCATGAACAATTTTCGATTTAAACTCATAACTTAATTTTCAGTTATATAAATTCACAAAATATATAAATTGAAACCATGAAGGATATGGGAGGAGACCAAATCAAAAATATATAAATAAATTATAGAAAAAATATTGATAATAATAAAAATGAAACTAAGAAAAGCAAAATTAATAAAAGAAAAACTTAGAAAAATAAATTTAAAATACCGTTATGAAGTGAGCCTTAGGATACAAATGTATTCGTGGGGAAGATTTGTTGTGAGCGAGCCTTAATTTTTTTCTGTTTGATTGGCATGACATCTGTCAAACATAATCAATAACCAACTCTACAGTCATTTAACGAACAAAAAATTTTGAAAAATGTAAAATTTTGTAACGAAAAGTGATAATTTGGTAGTCATGCTCTATCAGAACCAACATGCAAACGATGGTTTCAACGGTTCTGAGGTAATGATTTTGATGTGAGACATGAAGAACGTTGAAGACCAGACAAAGAGTTTGAAGACATCGAATTGCAAGAATTATTAGATGAAGATGATACTTTGAGTGAAAAGTAAATGGCAGCCGTGGTAAATGTTGAAATTTTAGACCGTTTGAAAGCCATGGAAAAGATACAAAAATGTGGAAATGGGTGTCAAATGAATTGAGTGAAAAACAAGTAGAAAATCGAAAGAATACTTGTAAAATTTTGCTTCAAAGACTAACGGAGAAAACATGAGTTAACCCCGGACTACCGTCAACACCGACTAAACTTACCCCACTAACGCAGACTAGATAATAGTTGCAACAACAATAACAACCACTGCAAAAAACAATTCGATTCGATAAGCTGGCAATGCTCTGTGTTTGCTGGCATCAGAAAGGTGTGGTATATCATGAGCTTCTAAAATATGGTGAAACTGTTAAAATTTTCATACAAGGGCATGTGTTTGACCTTTCAGTTTGTACGGCAACTATCATATATGCTTTAGTGGTCTGATATCGGCCGTTCCGGCAAATGAGCAACTTCTTTTAGAGAAAAATACCTATGCGAAATGGCATATCTCGAAAACTGGGGAACTGATTCGGGTATATACATACATATATACGTACAGATGAACAGGAAAGCGGGCATAAATAATCTAGTAATAATTGGAAAAAGTATATTATCAAAAATAAACACATAATAAATTATTTACAAAGCTTTTATCGAAAGACTTGCTCAGCTTTTATGATGCATGGAAATTGGCTTTGAAACGGAAATGTAGCAAGGGTCAAGATAGATGGAAAATATAATTAAAAAGTATTAAAGGTAGGCTATAAAAAGCCAACTCTCGGGAATAAGAAAAAAACTACTTACATTGGGACAAAAAAGCACCCCGGAAATTGCATTATTTAAAAAAAATTTTATGTTGGAAAAGGCTTACGGTGATTCAGTTTTATCAAAAACACAAGCGTATAAGTGGTATAAAGCCTTCAAAGACGGTCGAGAAATCGTTGAAGACATGGACGATCTTCGACTCCTTCAACTGATGAAATATTTAAAAAAAAAAAGCAGAATATGGTGATTGAAAATTGACCGTAAACAGGTCTCTTTGGACATGCATGATCATGTGAATTCCGATCCCACATTCGTTCGTGGAGACATGGGTTTATGAGTTTGACATGCAAACCATTCAACAATCATCGGAATGGAGAGAAAAAAATTAGCCGAAACCAAAAATCGCTCAATAATTAAGATAATGCTAATTGATCTTTTCAATATTCGTGCTTTGGATTATGAATTTTTTCCTGAGGGACTGACATTCAATAAAGGTTTCTTCTTGGCCTGTTGAACAGTTTGCGTGAAAAAATCCGTCGAAAACGAACAATTCACAGATTTTACACGATGATAATGCACCATCGCATCAAACCACGATTGTGACCGAATTTAAAGCCAAAAACGCAACGAAAACCATCGAACAACCACCGTATTTTTCTTGTTCCTAAAACAGAAATTTTCGCTCAGTTGAACCCATTTCGAACCCAGTCGATCGAAGCAAAATTCGCTGAAAGTCATCCCAAAAAAGTTCTTAGTTAGGCAACAAAATAAATATTGATGAATAGTCGTCTTGAAAAATAAAATTTAATTTGATTCAAAATTTTGCTCAATTTTGACCAGCCAAAATTCGATTTTTGATCAAAAAAATTGTATAGTGATCGGATCATTTCGGAGCCTTTGAGCAAACACTGCACCAAATTAAAAAAAGTGCGGTTTTGAAAAAAACGCATTTAAAGATAAAACTGATTGCCTACATTTACTATTGACGGTTACACTTTATAGGCTTTAACTCCAAAAATATTTTAAATAATTATTTCAAATTTTAGTATATTATTTTAGAAGGTATAGACTATCGGTATAAGCAGGAATAAAAAATTTGATTTATTTGAAATTTCGCAGCAGGCCTCCTAAATATTTCCATTATTATATATATATTTTTTCTTAAACAATCAAAAAACAAATTAAATTACACGCATTTTAACTCTTATTTAATTGTTTAAAATCAAAATGCTGTTACGTTCGGCATTTAAAAATTACTTTATTTCTTCCAATATTTTGGCTCGATCCGGTTTCTAAGCAAATTTACGACTGTGTATCATACTAGCATTTCTACATATCTCCATTTGTGCTTTGCAATATTTTATTTAATTATTTTATAGAAAAACTGATACAAAAAGCAAAGAGAGAAAAAATGATAGAAAGTCAGCATACTTGACACCAGTAACAATAATAACAACAGAAGCTGAAGTGACAGCATTTATGTGCGACTACATACGTTGGATATAATGGCTAGCAATGTACAAACAACAACAAAAATTTTAAACTTATATATGTATTTGTATGTACATATGTAAATGTCTATCTTTTGATATGTCTGCTGTGTGGCTAACAATAATAACAACAATTATAATGCCGCCTTTGCAGCTGGCTCTGCATCACATTGTTGATAAACGGAAGGAAGTTAATTTTGCATGTAAATAGTGAAAACCATACAAGTCGCTTGATAACAAACTGTAGGCTATGTGTTCTACTAATTGCTGCTGGCATTTCAATGTTTCAACAAGCATTTATTATGTGTTTTCATGGCGTTTGTTTGGTTTTTATGGAAATTCTTCAATGAAATGGCACAAAACAAATTGGAAACAAAAGTGACAACGAAATTTGACGCATTGTAAAATGCTATGGTGTTGGATGATAAAGGATTGTGAGACCTTTGTAATCAGTGCGGCGCATATGAGACGTGCTGTTCGATATATGAATTTTGAACAGAGTAAATAAAATGAAGGAATAAGAGGTGCTAAAAATGCAGTTTTATACACATGAATGTTAAATAAAGGCGATTTTGTTGTTTGCTAGCTCAGTTCGTACGTGGAAAAATGGTAAATATTTTTCAAGGTTAGAATAATTTTTTTATATTTTACACCTATATGTGTGGAAATATCAGTTTCAGCACTGAAAACGCTTTTTCTCAAAACTTCTTTTTTGAAGCGTACGCCATGATATCCTAGTCGAAGAAGTCCTTTCGTATTTTGTCAATAGATGCCAATGCAGTCGTATATCTCCAGGGCCGTCACATAAATAGCCATGACATCGCTAAGGAACTTAACATTCATCATCAAACGTTTTTGAGACATTTAAAAAAGCCTGGCTACAAAAAGAAGCTCGATTTTTGGGTACCACATGAGAATTGTCTGTGAAAAATTAATGGACCGAACATCTCCGATTCTTTTCTTTCTGAAACGAAATGAAATCGAAACATTTCTCAAGCGAACAACAACAAGAGACAAAAAGCGGATCAAATACGACAATAATGTGCGAAAAAGAACCATTTGTTGGTGAAGCTCGAAAAGTTATGCTGAGTGTTTGGAGGGAAAGGAAAATAATCAAACACTAAGAGCTGCTCCAACCTGGTGGAGCGATTAATTATACATTTTACTAGCAACAACTGAGAAGATTGAAGTAAGCAATTTGACAAAAAAAAACGGGCAGAATTCATCACAGTTTCTCGTCGAGAAACCAGAAAAGTTTTATACTGATGGAATAATGCCTCTAGCGGAAAAATAGCAAAAAGTGGTCGACCAAAATGAAACATATTTGGTTCAATAAAGGTTAAAGAAATACGAAAATATTTGTTCGACTACCCGATATTTCAAATCCTAATCAATGAACAAAAAAATGGAATAGTTGAATTTTTATTTATTTTTTTTTTTTTAATTTCGACGAATTTTTAAAGTCAAAGTTAAAAATATTGAAAATCCGATCTTTATTCACTCTTGCAATTTCTCGAATCCATTTCAAAAGAACTGCGCCAATTTAACGGCCGTTGATGAATCAAGGCAATTTTTGATACTCTGTTTTGATATGACCGTAAGGTCTTTCTGCATCGACCATAACAAGAGGTAGTCAGAAGGGGTAAGGTCTGTGCTAAAAGAGGACTTAACAAAACTCCCCAGTCGCTGTAACTCTAAGCAGCGGTTAATTGGTTTCCATTAAGCTACAAATACGGAACATTACCTTGGTGATAAGGATACTTGGCTTGGTCGTTTAACGAGTTAAGGTTAGCCAGAGTTGTTGCAATGAAGACATTTTTACAAATTACAGTCTGTTGCAAAAACGGGTTCTTTTTGTACCGCTCATGGAGAAATTCTGACATGAAATGGCTACTTAAGTTATTCTAGGAGCTTTTCTTGTATTTGACAATAATCTTCATCGTGTAGCCGAAATCACTACCTCGTGCAAACCACTTCTTGAGCATTACAGGCACAAAGTTCCACATATTTATGTGAAAAAATTTAATGTTGTTTACTCTTTTTAAATTAATGACCTTTATTTAAAAATACGTAGAAGGATTGCAGCTTCCTCTCACATATTCGGAACATTCTTGATGAACCTCACTAATATACATACATACATAGGTATGTATGCAGTTATAGATCCAATATTTCTACTGGGATCTAAATACATATGGAATTTAATGGTAACAACTACTAGGCATATAATCTATGATTAGAATATGTAATTAAAACGGCGCTATGTCGGAGCTCACTCACATCACTTATAATTATATGTATATGCAGTATAAATATACAAAGTTTGTAGGTGTGTAACTATATAAAAACATTGATTATAAATTATAGGTATCCAAAAGTGACGAGATAGCAGATAATAAGCGAGTTGTCAACCGATTAGTCTAACTGTTATCAGTCATGTAATAAGCCGTTAGAGACACCGGTAGCATTGTACAACTATAACTTGGTTGCACTTACCGTTACCATATTCGCTTAGCCGAACAGGGAATTTGTTCGGAGATACGCAAATGTTATAATGACATAGCACAAATGTGCCGGCAAGCGCATCTACAGAAATTATATAAACAACACAGCAGAGTTCTTGGATGGCACAGAAATAGCCACATTATTTATACATATGCACATACATATAAAATAAGATAATTTATTTTCTTAGGGTTATCTTAAAACACATATTTATATAGCACGTATCCATGCACCCATATGAACATTGATATGTAAATAGGTGTGGAAGTTAAGTAAACAGTCAGAAAGGAAAAGTCTGGCCTTGGCTCGGCGGTGGCGCCATTTATGTATCTATGTATATAAGTGTGGATTGTGTCGTCTCTTCAAACAATGAATAATACCAAATAACAACTCACCTGTGCCATTTGTGGCTTGCGATTGAAATCGCGTGGATCCATACTGCTGGCATCCAAATAAATGACCAAATTGCAAAGTAAAACACCATCGCGTAGCGTCAAGGCAAGGACGCGTATTTCTGAATCGGGCCAATTGGCTTTGTGATCGGGTGGTATAATTTTGCAACGCGTTAACCATGCAACACACTCGCGCCACAAATCATTGTTTCCGACACCACCACTACCAGCACTACCGCCGCCGGTAGCTCCTAAAACACCGCCACTACCTCCACCACTACCGGTACCAATATTATTACTTGGCAAAGCCATGTTGCTGTTGTATTGTAATGTAGTTGTAATCGACTGTTGTTTAGCTTGTTGAGGTGCGTTTTACTATATTACTTCCACACTACTTTTTAAATTTAAAAATTTTGTATTATTGTTGAGATTATAGTTATATTCGTTATTTGTTTACAGTTGTTCCTTTTTTTTATATATATTTTAAATTTCTTTATACGGTGGAACACTATAAATAATTTTACTGAACAAAACGACAACCCAAAAATATTTTATTTGCTTTTTACGCGCGCCAGCATTGACAGCCATATGAGCGCATATGCATTTATTTTAGACACACGCACATTTACATACATATGTACACACAATATGCATGTATGGACGCAGAAAAGTACACGCGGTGATACACTATGGAATTATTGCACGGTCTTGACTACACTCTTTCAACAAATCATCACGTAAACAATTATGGCTATTTTTCTATAGCAATAACAATATTTGCTAGCATTCACACATAATACATTTGCACAATTCATTTAATTAATAATAATTTGAATGTAGTATACCACACTCTCTAGATGTTCACAATTGTTGCTCTACTCTTGTTTGTTTTTGTGATTTTGGTTAAATATTGTACAATTCCATAAAAGTAGTACACACATATATACTTTGTTATGGTGTTATATGGGCGTGCTTCAATGAAATTTTGAAAAGCAACTACTACGACGACGACGGCGGCCAATTCCGACACTGCTGCCTGCAGATTATTAGCTTTTGATATTTATTTGCACTTGCAATCAAGGACGGTGATTTTTTGACACAAAGTACGCTACCAAGCGTACACAAACAATAATACAAGAAACTTTGCACTTCGCAAACTTATGTTTATTATTGGAATTGAAATCTTCAATTTCCCCGCATTAAAAATAAAACCACTTCATTCGTCCGTTGTAGATAAAATTTTATTTGTCCTCTGATTTGGAAGGCGACAACTACTGCCTTTCAATGCGACGGCGAGTCCCTTGCGTCCTGTCAGTACAATAAGCAAAGCAAAGCAATTTGACAGAAGGCGAAAACACGATGTTGCCATATTTCACACGCAATAAGTTGTACTAAAAATGTGAGTTTCTTGAATATATATGAATGATAGTAAATTTAAATTTGGTATTTTGTAGTCGTATTAGCAATTTTTAAATTAGTGAAGGCTACTGCGTATTATGCATGGAAAGAGTTCCGTCATCATTTACATATATTAATGAATATTTTATTTGACAGCACTGTATTTGTATATGACAAAAAAGCTAGGTCTGTTCCTTGTATCGTGATTTGTATAAATTGTTTTTTATTTTAATTATCGATACGTGTTTTTAGACCAATTTAGACCACACAAGCAGTGATTAAAAGTTTTCAGTTATTTATGATGAGCCATTTATTTTTTTACTTAAAATAAAAATATCTTCTTAAAGAAGATTAAAGATTCTATAAGAGTACATACTATAAAAGCAATAACTTTAAATCGAGGAGTATTTCTTTCCAAATTTAGCTCTTTTTCTCATTTGATCCGATATATTTTCATACGCAACCACAAGCAACACCTCTTAGACGTTCATAGCTATAAAATATTATAGAAATTAAAGTGCATTGTTGCATAATACTTAAAAATAAACCTTAAATCGGGTTAACTATTATTGCGAATACTAATTCTTTGCTGCTACACACTAAAGCATAAATTTTACCAATGCACATAAAGCATATTTTGGTAAAAGCTTAAGTTAACGTATTAAGTATATACTGAAACCGAAAATTCATTAGTTCTCTTTCCCATGCAAACGCGAAAGTAGCGATTCAATGTCATCTATTTCGAGAACATCTGTAGGACCAGCAGAACTCGTCGCTACTGCTTCTGCTGGTGGCGCCGACGCAGAACCACTCGCCACTTCCGTACCAGCGACAGCCTTTCGTGTTGTTCTGCTGTAAATGAAAGAATAATACATAATATGTGCTGTAAAAAAACATATATTTGAACTAACGTCGTCCGCCTTCGTGGTTCTTCTGTACTGCTCGTGGCTGGTGCAGAGATGGGTGTAGACGTTGCTACTGGTTTGGCTTCATTCGAACTGTTCTCCCTTTGATTGCGCTCTTCACTGCTATTAACAGTCGAAGTGGTTGCTTGCCGTGATGCTGTTGTTGTTGTCGTACTATGTACCACACCTACAGTGGTGATGTTATCATTATCAGTGCCGCCGCATGTATTTATTCGCACTTTACGTTTCTTCGGAATGTTACGTATTTGTTGTGATGCGGGCGATGCACTGAACAAGACCATTTCGTTGCTAATGCGCCAAATGTGTTTCTCCTCCTCATCGAAGGCAACGACCATTTTGAAGTTTGTAAAATCTCGTCGTGGCGAGAGATTTGCTGGCGCACCATCGGGACCGTCATAGGTAACTGATATAAAGCGTACCGGATCCTCTTCCGTAACAGACGTTAGTTCGCAATGCTCTAATGGATCTTCTTCGGAGGTTTCGGCAGTATCAGCAGTTTCAGTCTCCATACTTGTGGTTGATGTCGGCAACGCTTCTGGCTTTGGCGCGATCTCTGCAGCTTCACTCTCTTTCGTCAATTTTTCCTTCACAATTGCTTGATCTTGTACCTTTGCATCAAGTTTGTCAACATTTGATTCTTGTCCTTCACATCTGGTATCTTTTCGTGTCTGTATTTCTTTAGTAGCGTCTTGTTTTTTGGTATTTTTATTTGTAATGCTCGCATCGTCAATAATTTTGCTGCTGGATGTCATTTCAGTTTTTGGTTTCGTCATATCTTCTTTATCATCTTCAGTTTCTATGTTATCTTTGGGCTTTCTTTTCTGCGCCGTTACAGTTGTTTCTGTCACCGGGTGTTTTCCGGACTTCGTTTCAGTTGATGAAGGCCTATCTGTTTGTCTAATTTTTTCAGCTTCTTTGTCCTTCTTGGATGCTTTTCTCGATTTATCCAAATGTTTTGATTCCTTTTTCTCAGTATCTTTTTTCTTTTCGGGTTTTGTTTTTTCAATTTTTTCGTTACTATCCGACTTGTCAGATTTCTCATGCTCAACCGGTAATATCACCTCTCCTGCAGACTTTTTCTTATCACTTGGTTGTTCGGCTCTAACCTTATCTTCGTCTTGCTTTTGCTCTTCCACTGTTATTTTTGCTTCTAATATTTCGGTCGGTGCCGTTCGTTTACTTTTCGTCATTCTAGTACGTACAGGTGACTTTTTGGTAAGAGTCGCTAACAACCTTTTAGCTGTGGTTGCCGCCTTGGACTTCGCAGCTTTCAGTGGTTTCTTGGATTTGCTGCTCACTACCACTTCCTCCGATGTATCTCCTTTGTCATCTTCTTTCTCTTCCGTATTATCGTCCTTCAATCTACTCTTTTTGTTGCCTAGCAAACGTGGCGAAACCCGTAATGCGCTGGGTCTGTCGGCAGTTACCCCTGTTGGTGTTTTTATTCTTATCCTTGGCACAGGACTAACAATCGCATCTTTTCCTCCACTACCTTCCGGCTCCGCCACGCTTTTTGTCATTGCTTTATGCGGTGTTTTCACTTCTTCCAATTGATCGGGTTCGAAAACAGTTTCGGGCGCGTTGGTGCCCTTGAAGCCGAGCGGTTTGCGCACAATTTTCTTGCGTCCCACCCTTGTAGTATGTGAGCGTTGCATAGACGGCAGCGCCTCTATTTGTTCGCATTGCCTTTGCTTTGCTTTCACTTTCGAGATGAGCGTCTTTAACGGCAGTCGCTCGGTTTTCTCCGTCAACTCGTACGTAACGGCAGTTGGCGCTTGTGTGAAGAGTGTAGTTGTTGCATTGTCGTCCAGCGAGGCCATTGGTGGCACAGTGATCGGTTTGCGCGCTTTGCTAGCGTCGCTATCCGAGCTGAACTGTGGAACTTGTTTCTTGGCGGAGAGCTGTAGGGCTGTCAGTACTTCCATGGTACGCTTCTCCTGTACTTCCACAGCGAGTTTGGCTTGACTTACCTCAAAATTACTTGGCAGCATGGTCGCTTTCGCCGGTAGAATCTTAGCTTTCTCTCTCATCGCCACAAGCTTGCGGCTCGCAATTAGCGCAGCGCTTTTACTAGCTGATTGTGCCGCTGTAGCTATTGGTTGTTTAACACGCCGCTGATTGGCATCGTGCTTCAGCTTCTCCACCATGCGTTCACGTTTTTGCTGCAAGTCCTCCTCCAAGCGATTCTTTTTCTCGGCCGATTTCAATGGTACGGTTACCTTAATGGTCGTCGCTGGCGTTTGCTCGTGTGTCTCGATTGCTGCTTGCGGATCGACTTTGCTCGGTGTCAGCCAACTACGCACCGGGTAACGTACTTCACCATCATTGCTTACCAACTGTGAATTCTCTTCCTCTGTAACAGCCAACTTCTGCCACTCTTCATCTTCTGTACTACTAATTGTTGAGAGATTATCTAGCGATAAAGAAAAGTTAGTATTTTTTGTTGGCGTTTCCTTTTCATACGTCGCTGACTCCACCTCGTCCGTTGTGGTGCTAGAATTCGTTGAAGAATTCGAGCTACTTGTGGAACTATTCGATGAAGATGAGGACGTAGAAGTAGAAGCTGTGCTGGAGGAATCGGACGATTCACCATCCGCACAAATTTCAGGCAATTCGGAAACGAGCGTATAATGTGGATCGATATTTGAGGTCGTTTCGGTGTTCTCGGTGCTTTCAGCGCCAAATGATTTAACGCGTTTCAGTACTATGGGTTCGACTCTCAGCTTCTCAGCTGGTATTTCAACACATATTTTCTCAGCTTCTGTTTCTACTTGTTGCATGTCCTCAGCCACTGCTGGTCTTGGTTCCTCAAAGAGTGCGCTTTTCACCTCATCTGCATTTAAATGCTGTTCCAGCAGTTTTGCTCGCTCCTCCTCTTCGTGTCGTTGCTTTTGCGCTGAATCTCTTAAAAGTTTTTCAAAATTACGATCCAAATCTTCCGATTCATCTGGTTTATAGTAGGAACCACCGGAAGAATAATCCGTTGGTGCTGTTCCACTACGTGGTGTCACATCGCGACTGGAGCCGAATGGTGTAAAACGCAAACCGGGCGTTATTGCACTCAATTGTGGTGTATCCAATTCGCTTTTTGTCAGCGAACCAAAGAGATATGAGGTCGAAAGTTGCAAATCGCCATCGCGAAGCTTGGCGGCAGGCGTGTCTAGGGAGTGTCCCGGTTTTCCCGGTGTAAGCGGGATTGCATCCATCAACGTTGGCGCTTTAAAGGGTGTATCCAGCAGACAAGCAATATTTGCTGTACGACGATCACGCTCCTGCTCCTTGTGCTCTTCCGACACAGGCACGCTTGCGTTGTCTGCAGTTTGCGCTGCAGGCTCTGCGGTTGCTGCACCATCGATTGCATCGTCATTTGCCGCAGCTTTGTCGACCCTGGCGCTGTCTACGCATTCGCTTTTCGTTTTTGTTTGCGATTCGCGTTTGTCTTTTTGTGGTGTTGGAATTTTTATATTGAACTCTTTACCGTTCCGATCTTTGGTCACGCGCCTGCTCTCGATTGCACACTTGCCGTGTTTCGACTTTTCCACGATCCTTATATCGGGTTTCACAACTTCCTTAGGTTCATCCTCAACGATTGACGCGTCGGCTTCACTTTCCGCGAGCAGTGCCTTTTTGTGCGCCTCCTGCCGCGCTTTTTTACGCATGCGCTTAGAGATTGTCGGCCTTTTTCGCCGCAAACTACGCTGTTTCAACGACGTGTTTTTATCTCTGCGCACCGATTTCGGTAGTACGGCGTGTTGCTCGGCATTAATTTGACGCAAACGCGAGTCGAGATCACGATTGGAAGCATTACGCAAGCGCAACCATTCCTCCATCATTTTGTCATCTTTTGCATTGCCTACACGCTGCTCTCCATCCGGTGGTTCGCTTAGAGACGCGTTTTTTTCCGAATCTTCATTTTGTTCCACTTCGGTTGTAGGCGCTGGCTTGGTTTCCGATTCGTCCGAAGATTTCGAAAGTTGACGCTTGCATGCGCGTACCGCGGTTTTGCGGACTTGTTTGCGTTTCGGTGTATCTGTATGTAGACCAGTAACAGCAGATTTTATTTTATTGTCAATTTTGTCCGTTTTCTCCACTACACCGGTCTCTCGTAAGGATAACTCGGTCTTTATGACAGTCTGATTGCTACTTTCTTCGGTAACGAATAAAGGCGGCACGCTACAACTATTGCTGCTTTCGTTGGCGCTAGCGTCGATGGGCCCGCCTAAAGCAGGCAGAATTTCCACATTTTTTATGATGGGTCGCTCCGGTATGTCAGCCGAATTGGCCAACTCTTCGCACTCCTCTGGGATAGAATTAGGACGCAAGCTTGATTTCTGTGCAGCTTGCGTTCCAGCCGTTGTCTTCGGTGAGAAGGATAGCGTGCGCACATGTGAGGTGCGTTTGCGTGGTGTCGACAAGCTTTTAAAGGCTTTCATATTCACTATGCCACTTCCACTGGGTGTTTCACTATCTGCAGTTGTACGTGATTGCAGCGAGGTGGGAAGCGTAGCATCTTGCGGTTTTTTACATGCGGTGCACGGCACTATTTTGCCTTCGATTTCGTTTTCTTCGGCCGCATTTACTTTCTGCGCACTGGACACCATAACTGTGTTTTGTGGCTGTTGGCCTGCAGGCGCTAAAATAGATTTGGATAAAGGAATTTCATTGTGAGGAAGCTCCGCATTACCAGTATTACCCGGTTGAATTTGTTGTGTTATACCTTCACCGTTGAGTAGAAATGGAAAATTCGCCAATATACCCTCGTCAGCAAGAAGTACAAATTGACCGGTTGCGTTGTCGATGAAAACCTGCTGTATTGTGAATTGAAAAGTAATATTTCTAAAATTATTTTTCTCATTCGAAAATACATACCTGTTCCTCACCATTCGCATCGCCGACACTCGTCAAATGATTGATTAAATTATCAGCGGTGATATTTCCAATGATTTGTTCACCACCCTGTGCTTCCTTTTGTGCACTATCATTCGAATTTAATACGATCAATTTTGATATCGAAAAGTTCGGATCGATCAGGGAACCAAAAGAATTATTTGCTGTAAGCGTCGATAGAATTTGCGCATCGCCAGAACCGCTATTCAGTGAAGTATTCGATGCCGATATTGCCGTACGTATTATTAGGGGTGTACGCGGAGCTGTACTGGAATCCGTTGGTTGTTGTGATATTGTCGATAAAGTTGGTAGCGTTAATTGTGGTTGCTGATGTTGTTGTACAAATGCAAATTGTTGCTGTTGCTGTTGTTGGTTGTCGAACACAGCCGGCACGCTAATTAGTTGTGGTGGTGGTGCCGCTGATGCAGCATCGATATTACATTGAACGCCTGCTGAGGCATTTGTCGGCTGTATGGATGCTATATTAAATACATACATATTAAGAAGATACTGAAATTTATGAATTCACTATGGACATACCACCAACAACATTTTCGACAATTGCATCGAAAGTCGGGTCCTGCTCAGTAGCCTTCAAAATGTCTTTGACCATCTGATCCAACATTTCATTAGATGTGATAATTTGCTGCTCCTCGGAGAGAGTATTCTCATTAGCTGACATTTTGGAAGTGGACGCTTTGGGATTGCTAATTTCTCCCTGTGTTTCACTGCATTTCGAGTTATTAAGCGCTTGATTAATATTATCAACTAATTTCATTTGAAATTGTGGATTGTCCAATATTGCTTGCGATAGTTCCTGTATTAATAAAAAAAAAAAAAACTATGTTTAAGACATTTTATATCACGAGGCACAAAATTAATTCATATTACCGGCACGGATGGTGTTGAAAATTTTCCATTAGCCGATTTACTGTGCGGCGTTGACTCTTTTGTCGGCTTTTCCAGTAGTGACAAGTCCGTTTCATTATGATGCAACCCATTTTCTTCTTCATTTTGCGCTTCATTACTATCTTCGTCGAGAGTGTCTTCTTCATTTTCATCATCTGTCTGCTCGGTTTGATCGCCGCTTGTTGAAGGCGTTTGTGCAGTTTGACGTTGACGTTGTAAATTTTGTTGTTTCGTACTTATGAAGCAAAACGGTTCTAAAATGCGTCGCCGTTTTATGTTTTTGCTGCTTAGGAAGAGCGGACTGAGGCGCTCATCAGAAGAGTATGCTACTGCATCACTAGAAGAGAATTAGAAAGTTTTAGTAGTAATGTTTTTACTTTTACTTTGTTTTAAACAAATTTTAATATTCACCGTTTTCTTTTCTGTTTAGGACGTTTGTTCGTTGTGTTCTCTTTATCTGAATTTATGTTGCTGCTGGCATTTGAATTGTTTTTTGTAGTATTTTTATTATGCGTGGAATTTTCGGGTTGCTGTGTTTTCGAGGTTGTTGCCAAGCTACGCTCCAACAATAACTTGACTTTTTCCGGAAGTTTGAGTTCGAAAAGTTCAAAACGCTGACTACTCGTCAAGGAAGACACAAAGCGATCGACTGTAAATATAATTTCCAATAAGACATTTCATTAGTTGTTTTATGTATATTTATCTATTTATCTGTTACTGTACTTACCAATATGTTTGATATTTACATATTCACATATAATATCCTCCAAATCCGGACAAAAACTGTGTGGCGTAAATCCGCTCCGATATACTCTAAATTCATGCTTAAGATGTGGTGAGGTCTTACAAAATAGCCTCGACGTACTTTCCAACTTTTGTCTTTTCAAATAGCCTAGCAAATAGGAGGGACATTATTGTTTCTATTCACAAAATTCGCTTCGCAGTAGCGGCACCAGCAAGCACTTACCTAGCACAAGACGCGCAATGTCCGAATGCAAAACAACGGCATCCATTTTAAAGAGTTATTTTTCTTTTTTTCTACACTTTTACACACACCACATTTTATTGACTACAAATGTTAAGCTAAATTCTATTAAAAAAGCACTCTATTTTTGCTTTGATACAAAATTTCTAAATGTTTTCACAAATCTGCAAAAAATAAGCGAAATGCTTTTAGCGGCATAAAAGAACTTCGCTTACCTTCGTGTTGCCAGATGTTATAAAATTATATGGCGCATATTTAGGACGAGTGTAAACAGCTTGGCATCTTATCGCGCTGTAAACCACATATCGGTTAAGTTACGGGTACTTACTCAACAGCGCTAAACGAGTTTTCGGTTAAAGTATCTGTTGTTTTGGTAGCTGTGATTTGTTGGGTAGCAATAATTGTCTTTTTTATTTGGTATTTTATTTAGTGTCTGAAGAATTATATACCTACATTTGTCTTTTAACAAAGACAGAGACAAACAATGAAGTAAATAAATTACATGTGAAATATTGATACCCTTGCTTATACTGTAATTTAACGGAGTGGTAACGCTGAGAATTGTTTATATTTTCTAAAACAATTGAACGTTTTTCCATTGCAACTCTGTTCATTTTGCTGCATGTTTGGATCTCCATTTTGGTTATTCTTATTTGGCCACGACCGTAATATAACTTACTATTTGACCTTCAAGTCTGATTTCTTCAAACAGCAAATACACGATAACTGAAATTGCAGTTATTTTTTATTACATAAAATGGTTTTGTTCGTTTTTTACTCCTTTCTGTCAAATTTCAGTTATTTTCTTTCTCTAAATGAAATATTTATAGTAAAGAATGGCTTTCAGTTTAAAAGGAAATATTGTCGAATTGTTTGAAGATGTGAGCAACTAGTATGAAGACAATGTTTTAATGCAATTTCTCGGTGTTAAGTTTGATAGACTGTACCGCTACACTCCACATACATTCGCGATAATTACCAAAGTACGAAGCCGCAATAAGATCTTCAAACTGCCGGCTATAAAGTACGTAGGTCCAATATTATCGCCTGGATGCATCAGAACACATCTGACGACGATACAGAAATGTCAAAATGTCAAAAAAAATTTTAATAAATTGTCCTTGCCGTCATCTTGTTAGAGTGAAACCACATCCTAGGAGCGTGAAGAGATTGTACCTACAATTGTCGTCGAGCTACAACAATAGTTCGACATAATTTCGGAATTTACGGAATTTAATTTACTGAACGTGGACGTTTCACAGTGGAGCTATTAAATATTTCAAGGACTCACTCTCAGTGAATGGCGTCTTTGACGTTGAAACACTACCCATCGCAGACGGTGAGCTCGGATTTCCGGGTTAAAATACAGTAAATACGCAACTTCATTACAGATACTGTAGCTGGTTAAGCTCATACTTATTCAAAACAGGCCCTGATATTTAGTACTAAACGTACATATATGCAGAGAGTCCTTGGATGACATTAACAACCTCCTTTCACATATCAGCCCTTTCCTTTTCGTACGAACCCGTCGAAACAGATTATTTCCTGGACATATCCCTAAGTGATTTGGATAAAAATTGATTAGGCACTTTCCATCGAAACAAGACAGGGTTCGTCCGGAAAGTGACAGAACTAAGTCGATTTAAAAGAATGTATTCAACCAATCGTTACAATTCTTTAAAAACTTTCAAATAGGCTCCGTCGACGCAGCGCTGCCACGTAAAACTTGGAGTTGACGGTTTGTTAAGGAGGAACAAATCCACGGTGGAGGACGCTTTTGATGTCAACACGAGCCACATTGTCGGGGCTTGTCGAAATCGCAGGTCTCCCAGGGTCTAGGAGACAACTGATCAGGCGCTCGTTCGTTAGCTAGAAATGCCTTCTGCCTAATCGGTGCTATTACTTTGCGGACAAACCTTAAATCTCATTCTAAATACTCTTTATTGCAGCTAGGAAAGGGAAGTCATATTGTCTAAAGGACTTTTAGAGATCTTCAAAATGGGTCACGGATAATATTAGCGAGTTAAGAGGTACATAGGGATATATGGCCATCTCGACAAGGTATCATGGATCAATAGTGTTAGTATTGCTATATATATGCTTAAAGAGTTATGAATAAAAGAGAACTAGTTTTTTTTTTAAAGAAAAATTCATTGTTTAGTACCCAACCGACAAATGAAAATTTTGAGAAAAAAAATTTAATAATAGTAAAAAATTTTTTACATGAACTATTTTGGCATAGGTACAGCATATATTGAGATATACTTGTTACACATACACACAAGCATATGCTGCGTGGATTATTCACAGTAACAACCGGTTTTCGCAAGCTTGTCAAGGGATAAAGTTGTAAAGCCATTATAGATACCTTATCTACCTTAACCTTTGACATGATCGCGAAAAATGTCGATTATCTACTGTGTAAGCTCTACATACGTATCTAAAATCTGCCAAAATTTGCTCTACAATTTCAAAGCAAAACTTGAGAATCATATCCATATAAAAAACATGCACACAGCTGCAACACCACAACGGAAAATATTAAAAAATATATATGCATGGAGGTAAAACAGAACAAAATATCGAAGAAGGTAAACTGCAGAAGCAGCGTTCTTATATCTTGGTCTCGTTATCCAGGAAGTCCTGCACAAACTTCGAAACACCAATGGTAAAGTCTTCCTCGATTACGCCGATGATGTCGTTAGAGAGCCTGGCGGCAAGTCTATTTGCAGCGGTAAGTATGAAAAAATTTTAGATATCCGAAAGTTTTCGAAAGAAATTTGAAATTTGTACTTACTTTGAAAACACTCGCCATGGCTGATTGAAGTTGGGATTTGCATAAAAACGGTTTTTGCTACATAGTCGTACAAATTGATCACGTTCGGCTATTAGCTCTTCAATGTGTAGATCTTTCTTGCGCGGTATATCTTTGAAGTTGCTATGCCAGAGCGTGCAAGGCGAAGTCGGTAGTTCAAGGTTTTTACAACTCTTTTCGTCTTCTTGTTGGTTGGTTGCTGGTAATTCATAATCGTTATCATCGGTGTTTCCTTCATCTGCAGAGTTTTCCTCTTCCCAGCCATTGAGTCCTTCCTTATTAGCGTCTTTACGAATTTCCTTTTGTGCTTGTTTGCGTTCGGCACGTCTTTTCTCCTTTTGATATTCTTTCTTCAGACGCTGTTGTGCTTTCTTGAGCTTCAATTTCTCGTAAGGCGACTCACCGGTATAGAGTGTAATGGGGCTGTAAGCGCAGACCGTAAATTGGATACGTAAAAGAGATGATATACAAATGAAATATGTATGTATACTTTTATTTATATACAATGAGGTCTTAAAGTAGCGGATGGAGTGGTACAAGTCTGAAGTCAACTGATTAGAAAATATGAGACTAACGTGCCGATAGAATCGGAGTCAATGATTGTAGTGAAAGAGCTTCATCAAAAAGGAGCTTCGAATACAGACTATAACTGTCTGGATTACGACAACCAAAACAATTTCTGATATAACTTGAAAGTGTTCAAACAGGTTCTCAGCCTTCTTTCTGCCTACTGCCTACTGGATGCTGAGATCTTGAAATTTTGTCGACGGAAAACTATCAGTTCTGCGATCTTACGTAAGATATATATGCCTACTTAAAAAATGTGAAAGGATTGCCTGAAAAGAAAAAAAAAAAATACGCGCAGGTGGTAAATGTAGCTTGTGTAGTTCAGCCTCCGTCAAAAACGTACGAAAATAAGTTAGATTTGTGATCAAAGTGGGACTCTTTGTTTCCGAGTAATAACGTTTAGCGATGGATAATTTTTAGACCAAATCTCTTTAGAAATAAATTTAACTACCTTAAAGCGTCTATTCTTCAAGTAATGGATTTGAATAATGGCGAGGATGAAGCAGAGAAAAAATTTGTACCCATTCGTCGAGAATTTAACCCTTCACGGGGAAGCTTTCTGTAAGCTCACCGACTCCACTGGATTTCTAAAAGATTTGGTTGCACTGAAATTTATATAGTATTAGTCTAAAGAAAATAACGACACCGATTGAAAATATTTAAGTCGAAAAGCTGGGGCTGTTGACTGGTAGCAAATACTACCGAAAACTTGACAGAGATACCAAGGTCAAAAAAGAGTCTACTAATTTAGTTTTGAAAGAATTTTTAGTTTTGAAGAAAACAACTTCTTATTCTAGGGTAGAACACAGGAGATCTACTGCACCATTTGCGCTTATCAAGAAACATGTTCGACGCAGATTTCCAAAGTTGTATGGAGAAAGAGGAGATGAAAATTATTTTATTCGGAAAAGCCTTGAGAGCCGAGGTACATGCAGCTTGGATCCCCTTTGTCGTCTCAAAATGCTTGCCTTTCCTCAGCCTTTTCAGGCAAGAAAACCAACAAAAAGTCGAAGGGGCCACATCTGGGCTGTAGGGCGACTGTGGAAGCATTGGGGTGGCGCAATTTTTTGTTTCAGCATACTTTTTGGGCACACGAGTCACATTGTCGGTGTTTGTCAAAGGCACAGGTCGTCATCTACAAAAAGACCTGATGCCACCGAAACATACCACTTTTTCTAAAGCAACATCTGGGTAAGCCTGCTTGATCATTATCAAACGTCTTTGTCGCAGATCTACGGAGTTTCACGCATAATTTAATATGGTACCTCTGCGCTAACGAATGCTGCATTTTCGGCTTGCACCACTCACAGAAACACGTCGCGTGAAAATATTTGTCCTGACTCGCCAGGTACGCGGAGACAACTGACCGGCCACTCGCTCGTTAGCAGGGAATGTCCTCTATCGAATCCAGTCGGTGCGAACACGCTTCCGAAGTACAGTCGCAGTGGAAGTTAATCAGTTCTATTATTTTCCGAACAAACCCTGTATCTATATGATTTTATCTAGAACTCTTCTTAAATAGTTTGGAGCTTCGAAGTTCAAAATAGAAGTCTCATAATAGATATCGAATCGGTCTAAAACTTCACAAAAAACGTTCTTTCTGTGTGATGAACCTACAGCTCGTATTGAACCAAACCTACATCAAAAGATCAGTAGGTCTATATAACGCGTGGCAGTCATCATATAACGTATTCACTTCCTTAATAGTTCAGATTTTACAGGACTGAATTTGAAGTAGTCGAAATTGATATTAGCCCCCTAAATAATTTGTAACAGACTCAAGGTGCTTTCTCGATTTATGACAGTCTTTACGATTAACACTTAGGTAGTATTAAGATACAACAATGTACCGGCGTTCTCGGCTTTCCAAGTGGGGTTCTGTTGGCTTTATGATATGATATGATGATATGACATTTTACCCTAGTACAAGCTAAATCTGTCTATTGTCTCGACTAGACTCATTTTAATCGACTCGTTTCTAACAAACTCTGCTAATCTGACGCTCTGACGTCACACAAAAAATGTCAACGTGTGCCTGATTTATTTACCACTTTACTAACTACATTTATGGGCTCTATAAAGACACTTAAATACCACGGTGGCTCATTATGTAAATGTGACAATACAAGAAAGAGTTCGCGAAATATCAAGGTCGTAATACAAATACCTTTACTTATCCCAAAAAACACGCACGCGGTGCTCCAAATGGAATGGCAAGCTTGAAATTTGTCTGCAGGCGGTGGGGTGAAGCGCCGGCGCATGCAACAAAAAACTTGCAACCATATTAAATGTTATAAATATTGATCAAACAGCACTATTTTCGACTGGGAATTTTCGCGAAAATAAAAATGTGTGCCGATGTACATATGTATGTATGCAAAACTTATTTGTGCCACAACGCCGGCAATTCTATTTTTCGGCAATGACTGGTTGCCACGTGTTTGCGCCTAAGTCAATATACCCATTAATCTCGCTATGCCTTATTGTTTGAATTCGATTTTCTTCATTTTTTTATATGTACAATTTTTTAATTAACTGTCGGTTTTTTATAGACTATAAAAATTGCAGAAAATGTTAAATAAATGCTTGTGGGGAATTTTGTTGATATGTTTTTAATTAACCGCATTAAACATTTAAATTGGTATGTAATAAGTGGATATACATACATAGCTAATTTATATGAGGGCAACTAACCACAGTTCAATTCAAGTAGCTATAAGTAAGTTATACTACGGAACAACAGAGGGAGGGGAATACACTTTTGTGCGAACCATAGATGAGTATAGATGGAGACGCTCTTACCTTCACTCGGTTTCAGTTTCTACGAGAAAAAATACTGAACTTTGTTGGTGGGAGGAAGGAAGGTTTAGAAAAAGAATTACTCTCCGTACAAAGGAAGTTGTAATAAGAAATATACATATGTATTGGGTGGTCGGAAAAGTATTTTCGTATTTTGTCAATAGATGTCGTTCCAATCGCTACCAATCACATTCATGGTGTCATGCTATATGGTTTTGGGAAGGTGAGGTTTTTATTTTGCCTAAACCAAAAAATTAAATTCGGAGAAGTTGAAAAAAAGTAACAGCTGTTCAAAAATGAGTGAAAATATTGAACAGATTCGCTTTATTTTGATTTTTTTGTATAAAAAAGGGAAGAATGCCACGCAAGCTACCAATGAAATTTGTGAAGTTTGCGGAGACGATGTTGTATCAGTTCGTGTAGTACAGCAATGGTGCGCTCTCTTCCGTTCTGTGAAAGATGATCTCGCTCTGGACGATCTTTATCGTTGAAAAAGTCGATGAAATTATGGATGGAAAAGCTTGACCACGACATTCACATAAACCGCCATGACATCGCTAAGGAACTTAACATTTATCATCAAACAGTTAAGAACCATTTTAAAAGGCTGGCTACAAAATAAGCTCGATGTTTGGGTACCACTTGAATTGCCTATGAAAAATTTAATGAAATGAATTAACATCTGCGATTCTTTGTTGAAACAAAATGAAATCGAACCATTTCTGAAGCGAATGGTACGACGGTAATGTGCGAAAATGATCATGATCCAAGCGTGGTGAAACTCAAAAAATGATCCCGAAGCCAAGATTGACACTTGGAAAGGTTATGCAAACTCCCAGCATTCGGATTGGAAATTAATCATACACTGTATGCCCCTCCATCCTCGTCGAACGATTGATTCTACATTTTGCTGTCAAGAACTGATGAGATTGAAGCAAGGAATCGAAAAAATCGGCCAGAACTGATCAACAGAAAGTGCTTCGTCTTCCATCAAAACAACGCTAGACCACACACATCTGTCGTGACTGTCGGCAAAAACTGGGAGAGCTTGGCTGGAAAGTTTTGATGTATCCACCATATAGTCCTGATCTTGCACCATCGGATTACCATTTGTTTCGGTCAATGCAGAACTCCATAATGGAGTAAAGTTCAAGAGAAGTCTGTCAAAATTAGTTGTCTCAGTCTTTCCCCGAGAAACCAAGAAAGTTTTACACTGATGGAATAATGGAATAATGCAATCTAGCGGAAAAATGGTCGACCAAAATGTTATTTATTTGGTTCATCAGAAATATGAAAAGATTTTTTCGACTAGCCAATATTTAGCGACAATATTTCTGCCTGATATGTACTAAAATAACTTTCAAATCGACCTTGAAGTATAAGTATATTATCATAAATATTATAAAATTGTAGATTAATTTAAAACAAAAAAAACTTGTGGTTGGTCAACGGTAGCCATATAGCTTAATAGTTTTTCCCACTTCGCAAGTTATGACAAACCTTTGAGCAAATGTGTGCCATCAAAAGCATTCTGATTTCGATAGGTTCGAAACTTGTAGGTCCCTCCGCTTGTTGACCAGTGACTTTCTGGACCGCTAGGGAAAAAATTTAATATGCGATTATCGTACCATATTATTTTTTGCAGAAAAATCGAATTCCACTCGGCTTTGGATTTAGAAAATCTAGATAAAACCTCGACATCGTCGAATCTTTACAACTATTTTGATAGTTGTTCTTTTAGAAGCGGAAGAAAATATTCCCGAACTAGTTTTGAAGAATGCAATCGAGTTGACAGTCCTTGGTGGGATAAAAATTCAAGTCCATTCCGATTACATAGACCCGACGGTCGTGGGAATCGAGCGGTTTAATCACATCGCTTTGTGGACTTAAAAAAATACTTCATATTATAACAAATAAGAGAGCTCAGTTTGGGTATAATCGAACATTTCATACTCTTGCAACTTGAAAGGATTGAAGCCAGAGAAGTTAGTTAGTTTGTTAGTTATATGGAGTCTTGGGCGAGTTTTTACCCGATTTTATTTATTCTACGCACAAATGTGCACCGTTATGAGAAAAACATGATCTCTCAATTTTTTAAGATAACTAACATATTGGCCGATATATGCGGTATAAAGTCACCCTTAAGTTCGAAAATCTTTATATTAAGTCAGGGAAGTATTTACTCGATTCAACCCATTTTTGATAAGCAGACATACTACCATTAGAAAAAAGTTCTCTCTGAATTTTTTTTGGTAGAAAATCAACTATCATTTTAACCAGCGCTTAGTTCACCAATTCGGCACCTATACTTTCTCTACACGAGTATAAAAACAAAATAATAACTTGTCAAATAAATAGCACTAACGGCTTTATCTCCATTCTTCGAACTTTTGCAGCTACCCTTGTAAGTAATACGTCATAGATTTCGCGATATAAAAAATACATACATACATACATATGTATATGCCTTCTGCGCCCTCCTCAGCGATCACAGTTTGTCATTCTCTCCATACAATAAGAAATTATTGCTAATTTCATTGTGCCTCCGCTAATTTCTAATTTAATTCGATGACCTTTAGGAAAACTTTTTCAATTAAATTGTTCTTAGCAAACCGCACCTTATGTCATCGCAGACGTGGGACCATAAATCAACATTCTATATAGAAAAGCTAAGTAAGTATGTATATTAAAAAATTATATACACAATTTTGAGTTTATACCTGTTTGAAAACATACACACATACATACGATTTTTTGGAATATATAAATCAACATTTGTCCAATTATGCAGCCCTACCAGAGAACTTAAAACATAGAGAAGGTGCAGGTTCGATGTCGAACAATTTATAAGATTGTGAYAGGGAATTCACCTCACAACCACAGAATTCACGATGAGAAATGTTAACATTTTTAACAGTTCTCCACATACTCAAACAGAGAATATGAAGAGAAATAATATAGGTACGGCATATGATGCCATAGCATGTGTG
>NW_017537690.1:0-1240 GCF_001853355.1 Bactrocera latifrons
AGTTTTTTTAAACTATATTTATTATTAAAAGCGTTTACTAGGAAATATGTCCTAATTCTAATGAATAGACATTTTATAATATCAGAWTTACAATTTTCACAACAATAGTACGGTTTTACGTTAACCACTTTTTCAAATAATATTTGGGAAAACCCGATCCTATGGCAAGTAGAATCAAAATGTTGCGTATAAATATCTTCGATTTTTGATAGAAAATCTATAAATTCAAGGGGTGGTTTTACTATTTGGCAATTACTATATTGTTTTTCTGAAGTGAAGAAAAAATTATCTTCAGTAATACCACCAACAAATATGTTGTTTAAAATATTTATAGTACAAATAACCGCAAAAATACATAAAAGCATTTTTATATAGAAAGCTGCTTTCATCTACGTCCACACTTACCTCGATTTGTATATTTGAAATGAGGTAGAACTGTTAGGTCTTGGTAAACTTTGAAAAGTTTGCCAAGAGGTATTTTGAACCAAAGCGTCTTTGCAGGCGTTTTTGAGGGATCTATTAGAAAATGACTCACACTGGTCAACTGGCAAGAGTTCGCAGTTCCCTTTATCTACACAATGAATATATACTATGCCCCAGGCTTGTCTGAAAAGATATGAGAAACGCTGCGGAGTTATTCTCACATCAAAATACACAGTTTTTACACAAATATTATATAAATATTTTTTTTTTAATAATAATTCTAATAATTTATAATATATTGATACAATAATTAATATTTTGGACGAAACTGATTAAATTTAATATTTGGGAATTTAAATAATCGAAATAAAATATTGTTAAAGTTAAAAATTTTAAAACCTAACGGCAACACACTATAGCAGATTTGAGACATTTGAACGTTTTAGTAGTAGAATATTTGGGGGCAACCCGAACCAAATGCCTAATTTTTAGTAGAATATATAGGGGCAACCTGTACCAAGTGCCTAATTTGTAGTAGATTTTTGCGTATGTGTTAGTGAAAAATGATGAATTGGTTACTTGTAGGTTTATACAATGGTAGCCGCTGTCTTTTAATTCGCTGAACTATGTGAATGTCGTCGCATATCTCGTACAGCTCATCGTTCCATCGAATGCGATATTCGCCGTGGCCAACGCGCAAAGGATCATAAATCTTTCCCAGAACTTTTCTCTCGAAAACTCGCAACGTCGACTCATCAGTTGTTGTCATCGTCCAAGCCTCTGCACCATATAGCAGGACGGGTATTATGAGTGACTT
>NW_017537690.1:3310-21196 GCF_001853355.1 Bactrocera latifrons
CTCCCACCACGAATCCCACACCAAACTTGCGCACCTTTATATGGCCACTGTAGTAAATGCCACAAATACCTACTCAGCTCGGTGCTTGTCCCGTCCATCGCATTTCTTGGACGGCGGTGATGTCAGCCTTTATTTTTACGAGGACGTCAACCAGCTGGGCAGCGGTACCTTCCCAATTAAGGGACCGGACATTCCAGGTGCATGCCCTCAATTCGTAGTCCTTAATTCGTTTGCCATAGTCGTCATCAAAAGTGGGGTCTCTCATCCGAGGCTGTTGTGAATTTTTCATTGGGGGTGTTTTTTTTACGTGGAGGGTCCCAAACCCAGCGCACAATCCTATGCAGGGAATGTCTCGCCTTCTCACTTTACCTCACCTTCAAACGGATGTTCTTAGGCTACCCAGAGGATACTTGGTCAAGGACCGGAAGTCGTGAGCTGTTTGAGTCATATATAAAAGAATCGTTTCTGGCCACTCCCAAGTAAATGGCGATCACTTTCCTCACTTGCGTGAACTTCTACACATGACTCCACCTCCTGTCACCTTTAATATTATTTACTATGTCAGTTAGTTCTGTTATTATTTTAAAAACTTCTGAATTTTTTGTGAATTGTTTATTGTTATTTATTACTAGTTCGTTTAATTTGTTATTAATGTTTACAAAGTCATCAATTTCTGCAAAAGTAAATAAGTATCCGTTTCGGACTTTATCTTATTCTTGTGCACTATTCTATTTCTCTGATTAATTCTAACTTTATTTCCTAAATCCTCTTTTACAACCAGTTTTTTATGTATTTAGCTTATTTCTTTGTTTTATTACTTTTTCATATATTATTTCTCCAGGGTGAAATGGGAAGCTTGTATCATTGCCTAAATACATTTGAGAAATTTGTTCTTTTATTTTTGTTTCAAGTTCAGTTAATTTTTCATCTTGATTTTCAGTATTTAACTTTTGGGAATCCTTTTCCGAATAATAATCATTATCGTTATTCATTTCTGAGCCTCTTTCACCCAGTATTGAATAGTTATCATTCATGTTGCCGGCAAATTCATCTCCTGGCGTTGTAGAACATTTTCGTTCCACACTATTTGCTTTATAATTATTTTTTTCATTATGCTGGTATAAATCGTCGTCTTTAAATAAAATATTGCCGGTAAAATCTTCGGCTGGACTTGTAAAACATTTTCGTTCCACAATATTTTCTTTATAATTATTTTTTTCATTATGCTGGTATAAGTCTTCAGCTGGCGTTTTAGGACCTTTTTGTCCCAAAAAAATTTTTTTTAATATAATATTGCTGGTAAAATCTTCGGCTGGCTTTGTAGAACTTTTTTGTTAAACAATATTAATATTTCTTTCATTTTCAATATTATCGATACTTTTTTCGAGTAGTTTTTTGGAAGCTTCTTGTTCCTTAGTTTTGTTTTCAAAATAAATTTTCATAGTTTTGATTTCGTTTTTAATGTTATTCTTTACCATATAATTCATTTTCCCATTGGACACATCGATAAGTGCCTCAATTTTTTTAAGAAAATTGTATCCCAAAAGGAGATCCGATTCTAATCCCTCTATTTCATAAAAGATTTCCTCGACTCCAAATACGGTTATTATGTGGTAAAGCCATTCACACACACACAACACATGGAGCGGCATCATTATACAAGAATGCACAGCCAGAACGTGACCAACAACAACAAGCCAATACCACATCACGCATATACAACGTGATCAACATACAGACACATGGAGGGGCATCATCTTACAAGATGCCACGCCACCGGAATTAGCCAATTAGAAGCTGACACGAGTTGACTGCACTGCTATAAAAGAGTGACGCGCATACAACACTTGCTCTCAGTTTAAATATAATCATAGACATAGCTAGTAATATATTGTCCAATGTGTAAACATACAATATATATATTTTAATAAAAAATCCTTGGAGGAATCCAAGGGAAATATATTTCTATAGAATAACCAAAGATTATTCTTAATTCGGGCGAAAGCTATGATTACTTTCCCTTGGCCGTTTTACCCCATGTGATTCCTGATTTTGTCCCCTATGGGCCTGGATGTTTGTATTTGGCTGTATAGGTTTTATATGTTGATAAAAATTGCTATTGCCTGGTTGTCCCCTCACATTAAAGTCTCTATTATGAAGTCTGGATACAGATGGATCTATATCCATAGGAGTTGTTTTCGGAAAAGTATAATGTATGTATGTTGTTATTAGGGAGGTTATTCCGTTGAGGAAATCTTAAATTATTGTTTGTATACATTGGCTTCGCCTTGTTTCATCATACATAAAATTTTAAGCAAACCGGGCCCTTTGATTGTTTGATTCGAGTTCCTGAGCTTTTGCTAAAGCGTCAGCTAAATCTTTTGGGTTTAGAGAGAATATTATGTCTCGTAAAGGCGTGTTTAATCCTGTTATAAAAATTTTTAAAGGCGTGTTCTCTATTCTTTTTATTTAATTCTTTTGTCAAGTCTGCGATATTTTCATGTGTCATAATTGTTTCGTTTATCAATAGCGTCAACTTTTTGAGGTTGTAATATTCTACAACCGACATTGCACCCTGCCTTAAGATGCTTAGTTCTTGTTCGATTATATGTATTGGACGTTTGTCCGCATATGCAAAGTCTAATCGAGATAGAATTGCATCGAAATAGAGGACTGTTCCATGATTTGTTAGTGCATCATGCGTTATTTTGTTTGTGAGTGCGGCAAAGTATTTCCTACTGCCCCTCACGTATAGGCTCATAGCGTTAAGCGCTGCCTCTCTCCAACTAACATATGAATTTATACTACCAGTAAATTCAGGTACGGATTTAACTGCGTCTAATGATTCTTGGCAGGCTATATTGTCGTCTATCGTCTGTGCAGAAAGTCGGTTGCACTATTGGTATTGACCACTATTTGTGAGCGTAATTGCTCTACTTCCTCACGTAATGCTACATTGCTGCCAGCAATAAGGCTAGTTATTAGATCTATGGTCAAAGCGTCCCGTTAGCCATTTTGTCTAATTTTCAGGTTCTGGTTTTTTTTTTTGTTAATTATTTTTTTATTGTGGTTATTTTCACCACAACCGTAACTATTTGAGAACATTTTTTGTATTTATTAGCTTTTTTTGTGATCCCTTCTAGGAAGAGGTGCTTTCTTATTCTGGAGGGTCTGGTGTTCAGAATCGCAGAATTAAGCTTTATTATAAACCGGAGGGTCCCCCTCGCGGTGGTGAATCGCGGTTTTAATATATTTTTTTATATGGCTGGTTGAGCCTTTAATTATTGTTAAAATTTTTTTAATTTATTTTTTTATAAATCTCTGGAGGGTCCCATGGGTGGTGAATCGCAGAGAATTTTAATTTGTTATAAGCTGGAGGGTCCCCCCGAGGGTGGTGAATCGCAGCTTTTAATTATGTAATTTATTGGTTGTACAAACCATTAGTTACAGTCTTTATTTCTTTGTTTTTTGAGTTTAGGACATTTCTTAGTATCGTGATCGCCCTTACAAACGTCGCAATATGACAGTTTTTATATTTTATACTTATGCTATTTCCCATTTCTAATACATATATATGTTTTCTAAATATAGTTACTTTTAATTTAAACTTACAAATGTATTCTCTCGCTGTCTTTGTATTAATTCCTGTTAATGATGCTGTTGTTGCCACTGCTGTTGTTACCGCTGTTTCCTTTATGATTGCTGCTGCCGTTAACACTTCACTGATGATTATTTTTGCAATTTAAGTCACTCTTTCCGTTTTTTAAAGTTCGTATTTTGTTGATTAGTTATGTTTTAATTAATTATCTTAGTTATTAGTTTTTAAATCAATTTTTAAATTTCTTGTTTCTGTTATCCTGCGATTGTCACTTCGTTGCATATTCTTACTCACACAGTTAATTTTTGTGTGAAAGTTTTTCAATTACACTTTCTTGGTTTTAATAAATTTAAAAAAAAATCCTTGTTTTTATTATCCTGTGATTGACACTTCGTGTTAAATTTTTATAATTTTAATTTATTTTTGATAACACAACTTTTTATAATTTTTACTATACTAGGCACTTTTTGACTCGTGCCCCACGTTGGGCGCCATTTAATTCCCGCGACGAGGGAATTTTAAAAATATATAAGTTTTCCATCCGCGAACGCGCGGATAAAATAAGAACACGTGTGGTTCCTGTGGATTGCCAGATGCAAATCAAATCTTTATTTCTGATTTAGTAATATAACTTAACTTAAAGCTAAAGCTGAAGTGTAAGCATCAGCTAAATCCAGAACAAAGAGTTAATTACAATAAATATTAGCTGTGACAGCAAATTCCAGCAGAACGTTAGCGTTCTGTTTTCTTTACGATTGTTATTGTTATGCCTTCTTGTGAGGGCGAGCGATATTGTTTTGATTGTAATGAATTATTGGATTGAGAACGGAAAAAGCATATTGAATTAAAAGCATATTTAATTTTAGTAATTAGTAAGTTATGAAAAGTACTCCCAAGATTAAAATTATGTACCAAAAAAATGAATGGACTGTGATGTTCTTTTTCGGTTCTGCTAAAATATTTATACTATCTTATTTTAACAGTTTATTAGTTGTTTCAAAATATTCTAAAATTTCAAAATTATTTATATGGCTATTTTTAAAATAATCCCAAAATTTTATTTCAAATTTTTCATAAGTTTGATTATTTATGACAGCATAACTTTGAAATGTTGTTAAATATGTTCTATTTAATGTTTGATTATCTACAATATTTTTCCCTGAAACTAATATCGCTCCTGGTTTAATTTCTTTAATTTGTAAGTTTTTTTCTTTTAATATTTTACATTTTCCTTGTTTTTTGTTTAAAATTTCTGACAAATTTCTGTGCTTTTTTTTATTTAGTTTACAATAGGTTTATGAAATTTCTGTTTTACAATTTTGAATATTAAAAAAATTATTAGTACACTATTGAAACAGGAGTGGGGCGTGCACGTCTGTAAGACAGGTAGCCGCGCGGCTCAGTTGCGCGGTCGGCTCCTTACGCAGCGGACGTTGCCGATATTGAACATTTAGATTTTTATATAGAACACATTTATGGTTAGTATGTATATGAAATGACCCCGCAGCCGTTGTCCTGCGTGAATTTATGTGTTTTAAAATGGAATGAAAGTTAAATTTATATTGTGTTGAATATAATTTATTTGCGATTTTTCTAAATTTTTTTCAATGTAACGCTGCTTGAGACAAAAGAGATCCAACTCGTGAGCACGTTACGTATGTGTGGCCGTGTGAAAACCATAGCATGCCCAAATTTGTGTCAAGATTGCGAAACATAATAACGACAGATCCAACTTTGAGATGCAAATGATGCGGCGACATACCAAGCCTATCCAAAGAATTTAGAAATTCCACGGGATAATTCACGGCGTCGTCTTCATTGTCAAGACGATCGATCGAATTTGACTAAAAATATTCTAGTTTAAGTCATTAACATCGGTATTTTTGGCAGCCATCGTAGTTACGATAATTTGGCTAATGTTCGAACATTCTCAATGAGTTTATCTTTGATGAATTGATAAACAGCAGATGGAATTGATATGAAACCACCGGAAGTATCAGCCGGAATTGACCCATTTCCAATTATTAGCGAATACGATGTAAAATGTCTTGGGTAACACCGTTAAGGACAACATTCTTCGAACTAAGTGGCTCAGAAAACTTCCGATGTCACCGCAATCTATTCTTACATCCCAAGCGGATATGAATCACTATAAACTCGCGTCTCTGGCAGACAAAATACACGACATCGCACTACCAGTCGAAATTAATTCGCTCCAAGAATCAAAAACAACATCAGCAGTCGAATGATGCATTTCTCTTTAAGCGGCAGAGCATATATCGCTCCCGTTCCCGTCAGCACGTTCGTTCGCGCAATAAAGCAAAACGTTGCCGATCGCCGTGCTCATTTCAGGGAAGTCTACCGTCGGACCGTTACGAATAATATCTACGGTTGCATAACTCTAACACAAAGCCTCAGACGAAATTTTACATGGCGTTTCGTGGTGGCGGACATAATGAAATCTATTATTGGCTCATTTCGGTATCTTACCTGACCTCAACAAAAGCTGCCTTCTCGACTCGATAACTGGACTAAAAGCCGCATATAAGTTATCTCCATCATCATTTCGGAAATTAAAGTACTGCCCGTCGATCCTATATGGGCAGATACACCCAAGAAGTTTCCTAACCTGACAAAACCCGAAGGTCAGCCAACACGCAGCACCACATTTCTACTACACCAGGCTCTCCAGTTTCTTGTAAAGCTCGAAGACTTGTTCCCGACAAACTTAAAATTGCGATGATAGAATTCGAGAAAATGTTACAACTAGGAATCGCTCAATGTTCGAAGAGCTCTTGGTCATCTCCGGTTCACCTGGTTCCAGAGAAGTCTGGCGAATGGCGACCTTGTGGAGATTATCGACGACCTAACACCTGTACATTCCCAGATCGATATTCTGTTCGTGTTCTCGAAGACTTTACTGCCAATCTAACCGGCAAATTTTCAACAATTGATCTAGTACGCGCTTTTAATCAAATATCTGTGTCCAAAGAAGATGTCGACAAAACTGCAGTTATAACATCGTTTGGTCTTTTAAAATTTCCGTTCATGATGTTCGGACTTCGGAATGCCGCACAAACATTTCAACGATTATTGACAAGGTAACACGGGGACTAGAAGACTTCTTATTTCCATACATAGACGACATTATAATCGCTTTCAAAGATGTTACGCAACACCGCAGTCATCTTTGCTTACTTTTCGAACTACTTACTTAGTATGGTGTCATATTTAACACCGCTAAGTGCCTTTTTGGTCAGTCCGAAGTGAACTTTTTTAGACACCGCATTTCAGCCAAAGGAATCTTACCTCTTCCTGGTAAAGTAGACGCGATAGTTAACTTCCCACGACCAAAAACGATCTGAAAACTGCGTGAGTTCCTTGGCAAGATAACTTTTTAAAGTAAATTTCTTAAAAACGCTGCTAAGTTACAGGCACCCCTGACAAGTACATCCAAGCGACTTCAATCAAATGTTCCCTCCCTGGACATCAGAAGGGGATACAGCGTTCGTTCAATGTAAAGAAGAGCTACGTAAAGCAACAGTATTAGCATACCCTGACTCAACGCTCCCTTGGGCAATATTTACTGATGCCTCAGAATATGCTATCGGCGCCGTCCTCCAACAACGGCGAGGACAACACTGGGAACCATTGGCCTTCTTCAGCTTTACGAAAATTTCGTTATATTTTCGAAGCACGACACATCACAATATTCACAGATCACAAACCTTTGCTACACGCATTTTCTCAGGACCCCGATCGAGCGACACCCTGGCAATTGCCTAGATTTCATCAGCCACTTTACAACCGATATTCAACATATAGCCGGAAAAGAAAACATCGTCGCAGATGCTCTGTCTCGCATCGGAGAAATTTCAATGGCAATATCTTCAAACGAAGTTGCTCAAGCACAAGCTGATAACGAGGAACTTCAGCAAAGAATACAAAGGGAACAACACGATTCACTAAACTTGAGACCAGTCAATATTCCGGGCTGCAATAAGCCAATTATGGCCACATTTGGACCGATATTATCCATCCATATCTTCCCACCGCGCTGAGGAAGAAAATATTCAACGCTCTCCACAGCACCAGTCATCCCGGAGCACGAGCTTCCGCCAAATTGTTAACGTAACGATACGGTTGGCCAAGCATTAACCGCGACTGCCGTTTGTGGGCCCGAACATGCTTAGCTCGCCAACGAACATATCCACGTGGACATCATTGATCCATACGTACCTTCAAAGGGGTATCGCTACTGCTTGACAATTATCGATCGTTTCACCAGGTTTCCAGACGCATGTAAATACCATCACTTTCCATCCGCAGACGAATGGAATGGTGGAACGTCTTCACCGTCATTTAAAGGATGCCATTCGTTGCCACGAAAACCGCTCATGGGTCGACAGGCTACCCATCGTTCTCCTTGGAATTCATGCCGCTTGGAAGGAAGATCTCAACGTAACTTCTTCCGATTTTTTTGTTTGTTTTGTTTATCAACATTATGTTTTATTCCCGCTATTCAAAAGAAAAACTGTTAAAATTCTTCAGTGAAAACTTTATATGTATTTCACACAAAGTGATCAATTACCGATTGAAATATATTACGAAGCCACGAAAAGGTCGCGCTAATATCGGTTGGCGTTCTTTTTGCCATCAACGTATGGCAGCCCACGTCACATGAACGAGTACTCCCAGGTTGCGATGACATACGTGTTGAATTATGGATCGCGGTCAATAAGCAAAGGATCGACGATGTCACAACAGCTACGATGTTCGATGGACTTTATCTGTTATCTGTACTCTGTTATGTGGTAAAAAGAGGTTTGCCGCACGCACATATTCTTCTTTAGATGGTGGATGGTGGTTACACCAGATCAAATTGATAAAATCGTTTCTGCGGAAATTTCTGATGCAGAGAAAGATCCAGTATTATGCGAAGTGATGAAAACCAATATAGTTCATGGATCTTGCCGACACCACAATCCCACTTCGGTTTGTATGTCTGGCAATAAATGCACGAAACACTATCCACGGGCTTTACTCTCGGAAAAGCAAACTGGAAACGAGGGATATCCACCCTATCTGCGTCGCTCACAAGACGACAATTTCAGAACATTTAGCATTCAATTTAGAGGAGTGAATATCGAAGTTGACATCACATGGATCGTACCATATTCGCCACTGTTGTCTAACTCACATTCAAAACTTATGCCTTCGTTTGGAGAAATCGATCAAGTACGTTTGCAAGTACGTCAACAAAGAAAGCAACATTGCGATTATTGGCCTTGAACGAGATGAGATCAGCCAGTATCAAATGGGTCAATACGTGAACTGCAATAAAGCGCTTTGTAGGATATTTACTCTTGCAGCTCATGAAAGTTTTCCGACTTGCATATTATGAATGGTACAGTGTGTACAACTCTTTGAGAAGCAAGCCACATGACATGATAATCACTGGAAAAAAACGATGGACGATACGATAGCTACTTCGCATGCCATTGAAGTTCGTATACTTTTCGCGAAGATAATTTCGGCATATCAGCCTTCAAATTCGCATCATATATGGGATACGTAGTCGTGGTAGAGGCTTGGTATGCCGCATAATTATTTGCGTTTCAAAGTTGGATGATAAACGAGTTCGTAAATAAAATTTTTATTTTGTTCAATAGTTTATTATATGAATAACAGTATATAATTGTATATGTGACCTGGTCTACGGAAAGGTGGCTTAGGTGCAAAAAATCAATTTTCACTTTTAATTGATTCGCATAGAAGATGAGGTGTTTTTTCCCGTGATAGAAAACTAGATTTCGCACGTTAGCTCCCTTTTCTTAGACCAGGTCACATATATGTATATTCGATAGTCGAAAAAGTAATTTCGTATTTTGTCAATAGATGTCGTTGCAGTCGTATATCTCCGGTGCAACCAATCACATTATGTCATACTATAAAATGCAGGAAAGATTAATTTAACCAAAAAAATTAAATGCGGGGAAGTTGTAAAACAGTTACAGCTGTCCGAAATTGAGTGATAATAACGAAGAATTTCGCTATATTTTGAAATGTTTGAATAAAAAAAAGAATGTCACGCAAGCTACCAATGAAATTTGTGAAGTTTACGAAGATGATGTTATATCAGTTCGTGTAGCACAACAATGGTTCGTTCGCTTATACACTTTGCTCTGGTCGACCTATCGTTGAAAAAGTCGATGAAATTGTAGAAAAGATTGATCAGGACCATCACATAAGCAAAAGTAAATATCTTACAAACTGCTTCATTGCAGTACACTTATCGACCCATTTGATATTTGCTGATCTCATTTCGTTCAAGGCCAATAACCGCCATGTTGCTTCATTTTTAGAGGGACTTGCAAACGTATTTGATCGATTTCACCAAACTATTAGTGAATTGGAAAATAGTGGTGACTATAGTATGATGCATTTGTTGTCAACAAGCTGCCATGACATCGCTAGAGAACTTATCATAAATCGTCAAATAGTTTCGAAGCATTTAAAAAAAAAGGCTATCTACAAAAAGAAGCTCGATGTTTGCGTAGCACATGAATTGTTTGTGAAAAATTTAATGGTCCGAGTTAACATCTGCTGTTCTTTGCTGAAACGAATTTAAATCGAACTATTTCTGGAACGAATAATAAAAGTGGATCAAATACTATAATAATGTGCGAAAAAGATCATGGACCAAATGTGCTGAAGCTCAACAAATGGTCACAAAGCCAGGATTGACGCCTCGAAAGGTTACGCTGAGTATTTGGTGGGATTGAAAAGGAATCATCCACTATGAGCTGCTCTGGCCTGCTTGAACGATTAATTCTACATTTTACTGTCAATTACTGACGAGATTCAATCTAAATCAATCGAAAAAAACGCTTCGTCTTCCATTAGAACAACACTACACGATGACATTTGCTTCGGACAATGCATAACTCCCTTAATGAAGTAAAATTCTCTTCAAGAGAGATATTGGAAATTACTTGCCGCAGTTTTTCCCCAAGAAATCAGAAAAGTTTAACACTGATGAGGTAATGTCTCTAGCGAAAGAAGAAATACGAAAAGACCTTTTAGACTACCCAATGTATATGCACTATATGTATATCTATACTATATATTTATATAGTATAATATGTAATTACACTTCCACAACTCAAAGTCCCTCTATCTCAAAGTTTGTTTTGTGGATTGTGTTGATTCGAGTTAGGAAAGTTAAACCGTATATATAATTGCTCTGATTTCGATTCTCTGGTTTGGTTTAAGTTATTTCCGTGATTTTTATTCTTGCAAGTTTTTATATATTTTACCAGCAAAAAGTAATAATAAAATAATAAATACATTAAAAAGGCCTTAGTGTTGGTATTGAACTATTTTTTTTTTTTTGTTTGATTTAAGGCAAGAGGATTCATGTCATGTAATTGAAGACTCACTTGGCGATATTGCCGGAAAGACATTCGTTATGTACTTTAAAACACTAACTAACACAGAAAAACTAATAAGAGAGTTTAAAGAATTGGCCTTTGTTGCGACAGATCTCAGCTATTCGGCATCAGAAAAAGGATCTAACAAAAATCGATACACTGATATATTCCCATGTAAGTACACATATGCTTTTTTTAATATTCAAAATTTCCAACGAAAAAATTCTTATTGTCAAAGTTTCTATTTCCTATTTATCGGCACATAACGAACTCTGGAAGATAGGTGTTTCTGTGTTTTTTTTTTTTTTTTTGGTAGGAGGAAGCATCGAACACCGGAGTGTGGGACTTTAATCCGCGAAATCCGTGAAACGACATTTTACGTCTCCTCTATATCACGGACGCACTAACGCCTATTCTGATGTAGCTGTATTAATATTCTCGTGATAGAAGTAGCCGTTTCGCGAACAGCTTTCAACTTCAAAGAGGACTGACTAATAAGGGCAGTTTCCACCGTTAAACTACTATCTAGTGCTGTGTCTATTTTTATACTCTCGCAATAAAGTTGCTAAAGATAGTATTATAGTTTTGCTCACATAATGGCTGTTTGTAAGTCCTAAAGCTAAAAGAGTCAGATATAGGGTTATATATACCAAAGTGATCAGGGTGACGAGTAAAGTTGAAATCTGGATGTCTGTCTGTCCGTCCGCCCGTTCAAGCTGTAACTTGAGTAAAAATTGAGATATCATGATGAAACTTGGTACAAGTGTTTCCTGGCTAAATAAGAAGGTTAAGTTCGAAGATGGGCAAAATCGGCCCTCTGCCACGCCCACAAAATGGCGGAAACCGAAAACTTATAAAGTGTCATACCTAAGCCATAAATAAAGATATTAAAATGAAATTTGGCACAAAGGATCGCATTAGGGTGGGGCATATTTGTACGTAATTTTTTTTTTGGAAAAGTGGGCGTGGCCCCGCCGCCTACTAACTTTTTTGCACATATCTCGAAAACTACTATAGCAATGACAACCAAACTATATAGAGTCGTTTTTTTTAGGCATTTCCATATGCACTTCAAAAATGGAAGAAATCGGATAATAACCACGCCCACCTCCCATACAAAGGTTATGTTGAAAATCACTAAAAGTGCGTCAACCGACTAACAAAAAACGTCATAAACACTAAATTTTACGGAAGAAATGTCAGAAGGAAGCTGCATAGAGGCTTTTTTTTTTAATTTAAAGTGGGTGTGGCGACGCCCTCTTATGGACCAAAAACAATATCTCAGAAACTACTCGACCGATTTCAATGAAATTCGTTATATAATATTTTCTTAACACCCTGATGATATGCACTAAATATGGGTGAAATCGATTCACAACCGCGCCTCAAATCTCGATTATCACTTTATCATGCGAGAGTATAAAATGTTTGGTGACACCCGAACTTAGCCCTTCCTTACTTGTTTTTAATTAAAAGAAATGAAACCTATGAACTAAAAAAAATGGTATTTATTTCTAATGACGTTCTCCAGGAGCATATGGTCCTCCTGTAATAGAGTCTAAATTGTTCTGGAGTGGTACAGATCCTTCATTTATAAAATAGTTAGGAAGTGACTCCCTTAAGTTAAACGCATTTGAAGGAAATCTACGCACCGAAGATCGTATTGGTCGTAAAGCGTTGTTTTCATTTTCCCGGCGCCACTCACCGGCCCGAACAATGTTATGTCCTTCCACTCGATCTACATAGTTCTCCGGACAATACCAGCGATTGTGATCATTCAACATTATAAAATTGTGTAAGGCTATGCAAGTCAACACAATTTTTTCACAATTTTCTGGAATACATTCAATCGTTGTTTTCAAAATTCTCCACCGAGCAGTCAATATACCAAAGGAATTTTCTACGACTCTACGAGCGCGTGACAATCGATAATTGAAAATACGTTTCGTGTGCGTTAGATTAGCTCCGGAAAATGGGCGCATTAAATTATTTCGTAATGGGAATGCAGCATCTCCAACGAAAAAGTAAGGAAAAGGTTCCGGTGAAACGTCAGACAATGGCACAGGTGGTGGCAAAGGCAGAGTGTTTTGTGTTAGTACATGGCCAAATGGAGTAAGTCGAAAGATTCCTACATAAATAATAACAGAAATGCATTATACTATAATGTTAAACAATTTAATGTACAGTCACTTCGTCACTTTGACTTCCATAGCTGCCAATACTAACTGCTGTGAACGTATATTTCGCATCACATACATCCATCAAAACGATGCTAAAGAATTTATATTCTCGCAACAAAGTTGCTAAGGAGAGTATTATAGTTTTGTTCACATAACGTTTGTTTGTAAGTCCTAAAACTAAAAGCGTCAGATATAGGGTTATATATACCAAAGTGATCAGGGTGACGAGTAGAGTTGAAATCTGGATGTCTGTCTGTCCGTCCGTCCGTCTGTCCGTCCGCCCGTTCAAGCTGTAACTTGAGTAAAAATTGAGATATTATGATGAAACTTGCTACACGTATTTTTTGGCTCCATAAGAAGGTTAAGYTCGAAGATGGGCAAAATCGGCCCTCTGCCACGCCCACAAAATGGCGGAAACCGAAAACTTATAAAGTGTCATAACTAAGCCATAAATAAAGATATTAAAATGAAATTTGGCACAAAGGATCGCATAAGGGAGGGGCATATTTGTACGCATTTTTTTGTGGAAAAGTGGGCGTGGCCCCGCCCCTACTAACTTTTTTGTACATATCTCGGAAACTACTGTAGCTATGTCAACTAAACTGTACAGACTCGTTCATTTCGTTCACTCGGCATTTCCATATACAGTTCAAAAATGGAAGAAATCGGATAATAAGCACGCCCACCTCCCATACAAAAGTTATGTTGAAAATCACTAAAAGTGCGTTAACCGACTAACAAAAAACGTCATAAACACTAAATTTTACGGAAGAAATATCAGAAAGAAGCTGCACCCAGACTTTCTTTAAAAATTGAAAATGGTAATTCCTTACTTGTTTCCATTATGTTTAGAATCCGAGGGCAATGGTATTCAGAGTCTTCTTGTGACTCCGTACACGTCGAACATAACGGATTCACTTAATTTTGAAATTTGTATAGATAGCCTCTGAAGCACCCATGGCCGATAGCCGAACGGCCTGTACTAGCAGGATAGTCGCGGAATAAGTTAAAACGAATAAGCAATCCCCGACGAGGAGCGGCAGGAGTGGAAGATGCTGCCCAAAAGCTAGCAGACCCGTTGAAGCTCCTGTGACTGTGGCGAATCGGCACCGCCACATAAAAATAAGTGTGCCCTCATCATGCTTGGATATGATGAACGAAAAAAAAACGAAATCCAGGAGCGACGGGCCCATAATAGTCGACTTTGTGGTCAGCGTCTGTTCACCATGTTAGGTGCAGCTGATATTGCAACCGGTCACAGCGTGGCGCGCTGGGAGTCCCTGAATATCTTAACAGCAATCGGTCCCTGGTCAGGGAGTGTGCATTGGGCGCTGGAGTAATAGCCTGCATTGCCTCGGGCTAGCGCCGGTCCGTCCGTCTTTTCCGGGACAGGTAAAGCGAAGGACAGGCCTCAGGGAACTGGGGTAAGAGCGAGGTCTCCGAGGGTAGACCCGTTCCTGTCTATTTCGGCCCGCCCCTACACACAATGCTCTGGAAGAAATTAAAATTAAAATGAATTATTTGAGAAAAGATGACTGCTTGTCGAGCAACGGCACTCAAAGCCCTGGCAGTAGGATCTCAGAATCGGAATCGTTCAGGAGAACGCCGATCTTTAGTGGTCCTTTCGTCGAAGCTGATCCCTTTAGACGCGCACCAAGACTGATGCGATCACCAAAACAGGAGCTCACCGTGGAACGGATTGAAAGATCGAGGTCGTCACCACCAGCGCTGCAAGGCATCACGCCTCGAGAGGAACTTATGCAATCAAAAGGGGACATTATGTCTGTACTGGGAGATATGATCAAGAGGCTAACTGAAGCAATGAAACTGCCTCAATGATCGATGAACAATCACATACGCGATCTGCTAAATTTTGTTACGAAGCTCCACGAACGCGCCCAAAGCGAGTACAACAAGAAAATGCAAGCAACCAAAACAAATGGGCCTTTAAGACAAGCAGGAGTGGATTCAACACCGAAAACACCCCGCGAGGATGAGCAACTAGCGCGCAAGACTCCACCGAAGAAAAAAGAAACTCAAAAGAGGCCCACTGCTAGTAAAAGGAATGAGAGCGACATTCCTACAAAAGGAAGGAAGAAGGATGAAAAATAAAACGATTTTCATGTGAAGCGTAAAAGGCCAAACACGAAGAAGAAGTCTGTCCCACGTCCGAAACCGGACGCAATTATAATCTCACGCTCTGGAAACATGTCGTACAACGACATACTTAGAGATGTCAAGAAGGAGGATGCCCTTAAAGAACATGGAGGCAAAAGGCGAGGTACTCCTGGAAATGAAAGAGGCGCAAATGACAAACACGGGTACATATGATAGGGAGATATGTTAGGTGTTAAGTGACCAGGGACAAATAAGAGCTTTAACCCATGAGGTATCTCCAGAAATCCGCGACCTAGATGAGGTAACAACAAAAAAATACATCGTAAATGCCATTCAATCACAAATTAATTAGCTAAGCTCCTTCAGGGAGAGCTCAATTAAAAGCATGAGACTAGCATACGCGGGTACGCTGACGGTGCGGATCAGCATTCCGGTTATATGCTGAATAAGGGAGATGCCGAACTTATGAAGTGTTTCAGATGCCTGGAAAATGGGCATGGGAAATGGCAAAACGTACCTCGAAAGTCCGCATACTGGTGGAACGAGGAGATAAGCGCACTAAGAAGCGAGTATCATAGACCGAGACGCCTCTTTCAGAAAAGACACAAACGAGACTGCCAGAATATTTTAAAAGAAAGCGAAATGAGTTCAAAAAGGCTATTAAAAGAAGTAAGACCTTAAGCTTCAAAGAACTATGCGAGAAGGTAGATGAAAATCCGTGGGGAGATGCCTATAAAATAGTAATGGCAAAGGTCAAGGGGGGTAAAAACGAGACACCAACCTGTGATACACTGCTAAAAAAGGTGGTGAAAACGCTTTTCCCATCGAAAGAGCAGCATACGGGCAGAAGAATACCATCATCAGAAGAATTTTGGCAATCGACGAGGAGTAGGTAGTAGAAGTGGTGCAATACAAAGGCGCCAGGACTTGATGGCATCCCAAACAAGCCGCTTAAGATTGCAGTTAAATACAGCAAGAAGGCCTTTGCTGAAATTTTTTCTAGGTGTTTAAACGGAGACGTTTTGCCAAAAGTATGGAAGAAGCAGCGCATGGTTCTTCTCCAGAAACCAAACAAACCGGCGGCCAAGCCGAGTGCGTATAGACCACTTTGTATGATCGATACGATGGCCACAATATTGGAGAAGTTGATCTGCAAACGTTTGGAACGTCACCTAGAAGGAAAGCTGCCTGGCTTGTCTGAAAACCAATATGGTTTCCGGAGACATCGGTACACCATGGACGCAGTCGAAAAATTTACGGACATTGCGGCTAAGGCCATAGAGGGAACCAGGTGGATGCATGGCGATAAAAAATATTGAGCAGTTGTCACACTTGACTTCAAAAATGCTTTTGATTCTGCATCCTGGCCACATATAATTAAGGCTTTAGATGCAAGAAACACTCCGGGATATCTACTAAGGATAATCAGTAACTATCTGTCTCAAAGATTGCTACTGTACGATACCGATGCCGGCCCTAAAAGCTACGTAGTGACAGGTGGAGTACCGCAGGGCCTCGTATTGGGTCCGTTTCTTTGGAATGTGCTATACGACGGGGTGTTACGCCTACCGCTGCCAAAAGAAGCTCAAATAATTGGCTATGCTGACGATAGTTGCGAAAGAGCTCTCCCAAATTCAACTGGCCGGAGAAAAGACGGAAGCGACCACGAGCAGGACAAACTAAAAATGTTATGATTGAAACGAGATTGACTTTCAAAGCACATGTTGAAAAAGCCTGTAGCAGCCTGTAGCTACTATTACAGCGGCCCTGTTAAGAATGATGGATAACATGGCTGACCCTAGTCAAAGTAGAGGAGCCCTACTAGCTAAAGTAAGTCAGTCAACACTGATGTATGCAGTCCCTATACGGGGAAAAGCACTTTGCCAAAAAAAAAAAAAAAATGCCAATAAGGCAAAGGCCTGTGCATTCTAACCATTGCTGTTAAATTTGGATTACGATTAGTAATCAATTTGAAAAGGAATGGTATTGATTACATAATTCTCTTTTTAACAATTCCTGGTTATTAATTAATTATGATTACAAATAATCCAAAAATAACTAAGATTAGTTAGGATTACGAAAAAATAATATAAAGTAATCAAAAAAGTAATTGGCTACTTTCATGGATTATTTTTGATTGTTTTCGATTATTTTTAAAAAAATTTGAAGGCTCATCATTTTGTACTTACATTTCGTTTTGAAAAATTTGCATTGAAAACATTTTGAACAAATAAAACAAAATTAGATAGTTTTTCTATACAAAATAAAGGTGTAATCACTTCAATAACAAAACAACCAATAACATTTTAGTACTTCCTAAGTCAAAAAAAAGGGAAAACTACGTGGAAAAATAATAAAGAAAAGAAATACATTCAATTCACAAAAAACAGTTTTATAATTTACATATATTTACAATTGGCCTTCATTACAACTAATTTTTCAAAAGAAAAATCAGACAATGATTGCCGCCTTGGACTGTTGACGATCCCGGCAAATGAAAACAGTCGTTCAACTGGAGCTGAAGACCTTAAGGGCATGTTAAAAAAAATAAATGCCT